>NW_027397064.1:91423225-91628493 GCF_003265705.2 Callorhinus ursinus
TGCCCCAAGCCTGGTTCACCTTTGGTATTCCTCATCTCAGTAAGTGGCACTTTCTTTCACCCAGCATACTGTACTAGAAGCATCTGTGGCCTGCTATAATCCTTTTTCTAATCCTCCTATGCAGTTAGTTACTACTGCAAATTTTATCTGCCTTCTATTTTTCTTCTTTTTCTCACTGCTGCTACCCTGGATCCAAGCAAGCAGGATCTCTGGCTTGACTACTAGAACCCTCGTCTATTGTCCTCCCTTGTTCCCTCCTTATCTGTTCTACTTGGAGTATCCATAACGATCTTCTAAAAACACACGTGACCACGTTATTGCCTTGGTTAAATATTTATCATAGGCTTCCCATTGCTCTTAGGTTAAAAATAAGTATCTGTAATGGGGCCTACATTTATCTACCTCTTCAGCCTCATCTTCTGCCCCTTAATCACAAAACTCTTATCCTTTTGGCTTATCTCTCTACTTGCCAAGCTCCTTCCTGTCTCCGGTTACTTGAACATGTGGTTTCCTCTGCCTAGAACAAGTTTCTATATTCTTTCTTAGAACCTGCTTCTTTCACACTTTTCTTTAAAAGCATTTGTCACAACTATCATTGTATACTTATTTGGACTATATAGAGGAGCTCAACAAATGTATCTGCACGGAATCTATTAATCAAATTATTTCACTCATAAAATCTTTTAATATTTTTTCCCTGAAGTTTTTTGGGGTGGTTGGGAAGGTTTACTTCAGAAGGCTCCCTCCCCCACAAAAGGACTTATTTATGTAACTATAAGACCCTCTTTTCATTTAACCTTTTGAGTACAATGTGTACTGAGATGAAATAATTCTAACTTTCCTGATGTATTTTATATACTTATTGTTTAAAAAAAAAAGGAATCTGAGGCAGGCAATTCATTAAGCATTCATGAAATAGTACTTTCAAGTTGGTCTTCTGTTTCACTGGTAAATGCAAACCTATAATAAAGCCAATATGGAGGTTAAAACACACAAGTGGTAAAATAAATTGTATCTACAAAAATCAGGCAAGGGATACACAAAATAAAAGGATGTAAAATGTGGTATCATATATATATAAAACATGGGGGAGGGAAGTAAAAATTTTGTGCTTTTAACGCAGTTCAAACTTAAGTGACCATCAACTTCATATAGACTGCTATACGTATGTTATATACGAACATAATAGTAACCACAAATCAAAAACCTACAATAGATGCACACATAAAAAGAGAAAGGAATCCAAGCATAACACCGAAGAAACTCATCAAACCACAAGGGAAGAAAGCCAAGAGAAGAAGAACAGAGAACTATAAAACAACCAGAAAACAAGTAACGAAATGGCTGTTAAGTACACACTTACCAATAATTACTTTAAATGCACTAAATGCTTCAATCAAAAGACAAAGGATGAATGAATGGATTAAAAAAAATCCATCTATATGCTATCTACAAATTTCAGACCTAGAGACACATGCAGATTGAAAGTGAAGGGATGGAAAAACATTTACCATGCAAATGGAAGCGATGGAGTGGGGGAAGCCAAGGTAGGAATACTTTTATCATACAAGATAGAAAAAAAAATGGTTTTCTGTTTCTGAACAGTGGGCAAAAGATCTGTGAAATGTTCTTCAGTGAATATGTTGCTACTGAAAAGAAATTTTTGTTGTCTCCATGAAAGAAAAAATTCTAACAATTTTACTAGCCACTGATAAAAATTCAGGCTGCTTTTTTTCTTTCACACGTACATCTATGGATTGCAGAGGATTTTTTTTTTATTAACATATAATGTATTATTTGTTTCAGGGGTACAGGTCTGTGATTCATCAGTCTTACACAATTCACAGCACCCACCATAGCACATACCCTCCCCAATGTCCATCACCCAGCCACCCCATCCCTCCCACCCCCCTCCACTCCAGCAACCCTCAGTTTGTTCCCTGAGATTAAGAGTCTCTTATGGTTTGTCTCCCTCTCTGGTTTCATCTTGTTTCATTTTTCCCTCCCTTCCCCTATCATCCTGTCTTGTTTCTCAAATTCATCATATGATACTCGTCGCTCTCTGATTGACTTATTTCGCTTAGCATAATACCCTCTAGTTCCATCCATGTTGTTGCAAATGGCAAGATTTCATTTTTTTGATGGCTGCATAATATTCTAGTGTGTGTGTGTGTGTGTGTGTGTGTGTGTGTGTGTGTGTGTGTGTGTATCTCTATATATCTATATATACCACATCTTATTTATCCATTCATCTGTTGATGGACATCTTGGCTCTTTCCACAGTTTGGCTATTGTGGACACTGCTTCTATAAACACTGGGGTGCATGTGCCCCTTTGGATCACTACATTTTTATCTTTGGGGTAAATACCCAGTAGTGCAATTGCTGGATCGTATGGTAGCTCTATTTTCAACTGTTTGAGGAACCTCCATACTGTCTTCCAGAGTGGCTGCACCGGCTTGCATTCCCACCAACAGTGTAGGAGGGTTCCCCTTTCTCCACATCCCTGCCAACATCTGTCGTTTTCTTGACTTGTTCATTTTAGCCATTCTGACTGGTGTAAGGTGTTATTTCATTGAGGTTTTGATTTGGATTTCCCTGATGCCAAGTGATGTTGAGCACTTTTTCAAGTGTCTGTTGGCCGTTTGGATGTCTTGCAGAGGATTTTTTATCATTATCTGGACCACACTATTTAAACTAAGCCTCCCTGCTTAGTTTACTAAACTCTTAGTTACTAAGAAGTATAACTTGTTAGAAAAATAAGGCTGGTAATCTTCCTAAATTCTTTACACTTCCTGCCTTTTATCTACTACAGCTTAATATACGCTTCCTGTAATATGTAATCAAGGTTAGATATTTTGGTAATGATTGTAAGTTAAAAAATTAATAACCCTTTAGAGAAGCACTGCATATAGGACTCAAACTAATAGGTGCACAAATTACTTTTCCCAAGGCATAAGGTTTAGCACATGAACCTAAGAATGGGCATACTTATTGAAATTATTGTATACTTTTTTTTTATAATTTAATTATTTGACAGAGAGAGACACAGCGAGAGAGGGAACACAAGCAGGGGGAGTGGGAGAGGGAAAGGCAGGCCCCTTGAGGAGCAGGGAGCCTGATGGGGGGCTCGATCCCAGGACCCTGGGATCATGACCTGAGCCGAAGGCAGACACCCAATGACTAAGCCACCCAGGCGCCCCGAAATTATTGTATACTTTTAAAGGGAACCAATGTATGCTGTCTATTATTTTAAAAATAAGAACAGGGATCTCAATCAAACCAATCAATAAGCTATTACCTAAAGTTAAAATGAAGGGGCAAAAAGGGGCGCCTGGGTGGCTCCGATGGTTAAGCAACTGCCTTCGGCTCAGGTCATGATCCTGGAGTCCTGGGATCGAGTCCCACATTGGGCTCCCTGCTCAGCAGGGAGTCTGCTTCTCCCTCTGACCCTCTTCCCTCTCATGCTCTCTATCTCTCATTCTCTCTCTCTCAAATAAATAAATAAAATCTTAAAAAAAAATCTTTTAGTTATCAGTGTTCTAGCCATTATACCAGAAATAACTTTAGAGAAACTGTACACAGCTAGTATACCAATGGCAAATAAAAAAAACCCAGAAAACAATAATGCCTCTACCTAACCAGCCCCCTTCCCAATATTCCATATGAGCCTGGCCAAACATTTGCAGCAGATAAATAAAATAAACATTACTCCCAATAAAAGCAATTTTAGAAATTAAAACAGAACTCTTACATGACATTCCCCAGAGCAAACCAAATTACTTTTAAAATACCCATTCTCAGGATTAATCCAAAAGTTTCTCCCCCCCATTAGTTATGTAACACAGTTGCCTGTATTATCCATATTTCTTTACTACACATGGAATTTACACAAAATGGATATAAAATCAATACAAAAATAGGCAGAAGATCATGTCACTGAGTATAATTTCTATCAAAGTCAATTTTAGGTTCTTAGGTTCTAAATCAGCAATGACTAGTTAACATAGCCTCTGCAAATACTTTTTGCAATAGGAATTACTGATAAATTATTTTACATTTGGAGCTAAGTTTATTTATTTGGCTAAGAATAAGATAAAGATTTTATGATCAGAAGAAAAATTTTGAAATGAAACACTGACTGAATTTTTATATTACTAAAAATAAATCTGCTTAAAGTCTAGCAGAACTCTCTGAGCTATATTGAATCTTAAAAGTTTTAGTGGAAACCTGTTATACTTACTACTACTTTTGTACCATGTATATCTGGTAATTAATTGTGTGTTTTATCGAGAGAACACTGAGTCATTAATTAAGCAAATTTTATTTCTCACAAAATTTAACGTTTGCTACAACTTTTTAAACCACATTGACATTAGTAATAACTTATATACTAGCCATTACATGAATTATTCACTTATGTTTATTCAAATATAAATGCATACCCAGAAAAAAAATAAAGTACTGATACATGCTACAACATGGAGGAAACCTGAAAATATTATGCTAAGTGAATGAAGCCAGTCCACAAAAGACCACATACACATGATTTCATTCCTATGAGATATCCAAAACAGGAAAATCTATAGAGATATAAAGTAGATTAGAGCTCAGAGCATAGGAAGATGATAGCTAAAGAATACAAGGTTTGTTTTTGGAATGATGAAAAAATTCTAAAATTGACTGTAGTGACAGCTACATATATCTGTGGGTATAAGAGAACCATTAAATTGTACACTTAAAAATATATATGCAGATAACTTTAAAACTTTTGCATTTGTAGAAGAAAACAGAGAACTTACAACAGAAAAATATTTTGGGATGTATAGACTTCTAATTTTTGTCCTTACCAAGGTCTCTCCTACAGGTTCAGAGAAAGAAAAATGCTGCCTTTCTAGCATCCTATTTTGTTTCATGGAAATTAGCTACATGTTTTCTACCTTCCCCCTTATTCCTCAACTCACTGAGTTCTGGTTTCCACCATCCCACCCCAAATGGAACAATTTATTAAAATAGCCACCAATTTCCTAATTTCTCAGCCTAGTGGGCTGATTTTGGTACTTCTATTTTCAAGTCCCTGTGTTATTTTATCTTTCATGAAACAGCTCCTGGCTTCTGACCCGCTGGCTAACTTTTTTTTTCTTGAGACAGAAAAAGAGGGTGGGGCGGGGGAGGTGGAGGGGGAAATGACAGCAGGAGAGGGAGAAAGAGATAGAATCTCAAGCAGGCTTCATAACCAGGGTGGAGTCTGATGAGGGGCTCACCTCATGACCTTGAGATCATGACCTGAACAGAAATCCAGAATCAGATGCTTAACTGACTGAGTCACCCAGGCCGCCACTCCCTGCCCCTAACTCAGACAAATGTTCTCATGATTGTTCTGCTTTTAAGACAGTCTCTTCCTTTCTCATCTACCTTGTCTGTGCTGTCTTTCCACAGAATTTTATCCTTGTCATTTATTCCATCTCTCAGGGCAAATACATCCTCCTCAAGCTCCATCTCTACTAGTGACAAGTGAATCTATTACTTGAGTCAGCCCTATTTACTTGAAAACCAGAGCCTTTTAATTTTGGACAGATCTCATCTCTTGATTTTTTCATCAGGCACCTCAAACTATACTTATTTATAACAAAACATGCCCTATTCCATTCAGGCCTGCTCCTTACCCACTTTTGCAGTTAATGGGGCTGTCAGCCTAGCCAGAAACCTAGTGGCTACTCTGTTCTACCGTATCACACCACTACCATGGTACTTCCTAAGTATCTTTCTCTATTCTTCCCTATGGTCTCCTAGCCACACTCTTTGTTTGTGGGATTGGGCCCTCACTGCCAAAGTAATCTTTCTAAAACGCACATCTGATTATGGCATTACCCTATACAAAATCCATTAATTATTCTTCAACTTAGCATGTCAAACTCAGTACTTCTTAAATGGTACACTACTGACATTTCAAAAAAGACTATTTTTCACTGTTCATTACTGTCTTAAAAATCTTTTTAGCATCCCTGGCTTCCCAGTAGCACTCCACACTCACTGGGACTCACCACCCCATAATGTTGGTACAATCTTAGGTCAAGGACAAATGGAAATGGGCTGTCTTCATACCTCACCAACACCTTCCCCATCACTTTCTAGAATCACCTGCCATATGCCTCCCTGCTGGAGCCAGAATATGTGTGAGAGAGGAAGTATACTATTCACACACTACTGTATCTTTTTTTTTTTTTAAAGATTTTATTTATTTATTTGAGACAGAGAGAATGAGAGAGAGAGAGCACATGAGAGGGGGGAGGGTCAGAGGGAGAAGCAGCCTCCCCGCTGAGCGGGGAGCCCGATGCGGGACTCGATCCGGGGACTCCAGGATCATGACCTGAGCCGAAGGCAGTCGCTCAACCAACTGAGCCACCCAGGCGCCCAACACTACTGTATCTTGTCAATGCACGTGTATCTATCTAGAATGCCTTTCTCATGCTTCTCTATAAGGACAGCTTCTACTTAAAGCACCGTGAATTCAAGGCTCAGCTCAGGCATATATATTTTCAGTGAAGTCTTCCCATATCCTTTCAAAACGAGGTTGAAGCCTCCTCCCTGGATTTTTATAAAACTCCAAAAACTTCTTGAACAACATCAATTCTATTTTGTTTTTTTTAAAAAATTTTATGTATTTAGTTGACAGAGAGAGAAAGAGAGAGAGTACACAAGCAGTCGGGAGTGGCAGAACCAGGCTCCCCACACATCAATTCTATTTTAATTATGTATCATGTCTTTTTTTCTAGCTCAGAAATGGTGAATACTTTAGGGCAGAGATTATATCTTCTTTATCTTTATATCTACTATTTTTTTTAGCACAACGCTTGGAACATGACAGATGCTCAGTAAATGCTTGTTCGATGAATTAATTGTTTATTGGGACCACTGAGGAATAAACTTGAACTGAAGAAAAAAAATAAGTCATGCAGACTTGTCTTATCTTCTTCCTCACTCCATACTATATACTCCTTCAGCCCTTTTTACAAGGAGACCGCTTTTCATTTCGGTGGTTCTCTTTTTGGCGTTTATGTTGAATGTAAAATAGAAAACCCAGATGATACTGACTACAATAAATCCTGAATGAAAATAAAGATTATCTTGAAGCACGACATAAGCCTCAGTGAGACTAAAGAGAATTATTCCTGTTTTCTTCCATGTGCATACACCCAAAGAAACTGTTATACTTTCCTTTTAGTGTATGTTAAAAAACTATCACTCCGGGAAGCTAACATCTAGAAGAGGGATTCTCAACCTTGGAGTCTTCTACCCCATGGACGTGTATTTTGTGGATAAGCCTTGTTGTGGGGAGAATGCCACAAAGGGGTCAATGACCTACCAGAAAGTTAGAGTCTATTCATTAGTACCCTGGCAGTACAAAGGGTTTCACAGTGACCCACATAAGGATCTTAAAAATCTATGGGTTGAAGGTTAATACCTAAGAAGGAACAAAAATTCTGCATTTAGCTAAGTTCAAAAACTCATATAAATGAATACACCAAGTTCTTATGTGGTTGGGAGTATTATTACGAGGGAAGTTTTTTCTTTTTCTTTTCCATGATTCATGATTACCTCTCTACCTCAATTAAGAGCCAAAATATCTTGGTGATTCTGTATTTCCAAAAATTCCTACAAAAAGGATGAGTTATTTTTATATCATGGGACATGAATAATGCAAAGAACTATTTATACATGTTCATATAGTAGACCAACAACATCTTAGCCCTAAGAAACTAAAATGTTTCTCGTGTTCTTCAAACACTGCAATCTTATTCTAATATTCTAACTCAGTAATGAAAACAAACATAGCAAAATTATGGTACTCTAAGCAATGTAAACCTTATAAATTTAATTTTTACCTGGGATTGTTTTTTAATGTATTTACTAAAAATTCATGTAGATCTATGCCAGTTGAATCAGTGTATTCTTGACTGGAATCTAAAAAACAACAACACAAAAACCCAGTATAAAGCTGTTTGAAAACAAATCCCTTTCCCTTTCACACATGATGCATAATCTTAAATGAGATGCCCCACATGGGAAAAAAATTGACAAATTAGGAAAAGGGAGTTTATGATGAACTCAGATGACCACAAGCTTTCTATTCCCATATGATAAACGTGACATCGATTTATATAACTGCATGTACATGCATGTCCTTAAAATTTTTTCTTACATGTGCCAGTTTAATTTACTCTAAATTCTTTAAAGACCCTTTTATATACACACAATTCTCATGATTAAAAATGCCTCCTTGAGTGAAAAGTTAGAATGAGTTAAATCATCTACATTTAGTGCAAATTAAGACAGCTTAGTTCAGTTATGAATATATGCAGAGGCAATAATTTGGAGGTAGGTAGGAATTCTAGTTCTGAAAGAATATTTAATTAGATTTGATCACGTCTATCACCAAAGGCTTGCTTTCAAAATAGTTTTCCAGACTATGCATGCATAGTTTTGCATATTTAAGTTTTTCCCCCTAAATGTAATATACTTATGCTGTTTATAATACCGGCCAATGTAACTGGGTTTACAAATCAAAGAAGCATTTTTACTGACTTGCAATGCTAGATGATGGTGGAGTTCCTTGAAACTGATTATGAAAGATAATCATTCTGGGTTTCCAAGAATATTCTTACTGGATACTGAGTATTTTGGCATCAGATCGTTGTATCATAAAGAATTAAAGAGTAGTATTATTTTTAGCAGAATCAAGTATTCAAATTATAGTGATTCCAGTATTCCATTATGAGAGACCAATAAGAGGTCAAGACAGTTACCTGCCTCAGTGATCCTGGAATATGTTGCAGTTTTTTGGCTGAAGCATCTTACTGATGTTCAGATTTGTGTTGCCATTTTGCCCAGATGAACAAATATTTTATCATCCCTTCAGTCTGTTCTGTTAGCATTTTTACTACAGATATACTATTTTTAATTTTTCTGGGGGTAAAGGATGGAATTACTGATGTTAAAATTAAAATTTTGTTTGAAAACAGAAATAAATCGCAAACCTCTTGATAACATTTTTCTGGGCAACTTATCACTGGCTTTTTCTTTTTCTGCTTCATCTTTTGAGGGCTTCTCCTCTTTTTCAAATGATTGCGTTAACTGGATCTGAATTTTCTCCTGTTGGAAGGCAAAATCAGTTATAAATGAAAATATAAAGCAATTTAGTTAATACCATACATTTAATTTTTGAGTAACACAAAACTGTATAGAGGAGGAAAGGAACACAGTTTTTATGTTATCCAATTAGATTCTTCAAACTGGAATACAACTTAATATTTTTGTTTTTATCTAAGTCTAGACAGAAAATGTTAATGTTTTGAGTTGAATATATCAATTGAAACATATCCTCAAAATTATTTCAGAGAACATAAGTATTTTCTATATTACTCTGAAGGTATCTACTTATGAAACCCCTAAAGAGTCAGAAGCAAGGTCTTCTTAACCTATTTTTGTACTGGAGAAGCCACGGCCAAACAAAAGAATAATAATTATCATCAATTATGACAAGAGGAACGAGTGACAAGTCAATACTTAAAAAATAATTTTTTGAGTATCCATTATAATCTCATACTCCTCCATTCTCTTAACATATAAAAATGTAAGTAAAACTTTCCAAAACCAAATCCACACAACTGATTATTTTTAATTTATGATTTACACATTACTATTCCTCCTTCAATCACCACAAAGTTTTAGAAAGGTTTCAAACAAGATTGTTTTCCTTCTGGATATGTAATATTTAATTGTGAAGTAATCACATTCTATAAAACTGAAAAGGAGAAGGAATTCTACATTCCATTTCAAAAACAGTGTCATTACATATAATTTCAGAACCCAAAGAAATTGTTGGAAATGAATTCACATATCCTAATAAGGCAAAAAAAAAAAAAATCAAATCACATTGCTCTGTTTATTCAGGCAAAGTTATAAAGGTAGAATAACTTCCAGACCATTTCTACTAATGCTAGAGGTATGATCTATTTGTAGACTAAATGATGCTATTCTTTAGTGATGAAAAACTCTGATCAGATAATTACTTCACTTTTCTGGGTGATAGCTGTGGTGGAAATAGGTCTAATAAGTCAACATCAAAGGGGATATAAATTTCAGGAGTTAAACTTGCAACCACAAGAATTTTATTAACCTTCCCCCCCCCACATAATTTTTTTGAAATAATATTTGGCAGGATTTCAGATCATATATATGTATTTTTTCCTATAGGGATGGTGACTGCTATTTTTATCTCCTTTTACTTCTGCTTCCCATTCTACCTCAGTTCAAATTTGTGCTTAGAATATAGGGCAAAAGCTCTGCATGGCAATTTTTATTAGAATGATGAATACTTGCTTTATGCCCTTCCTTTATCTTGCTTACTAAACTTCATACATTAAACAACTTCATATATTCATCAACTGGTAAGTAATTTTTCTCATTATGACTCATTTTCTAATCTTTCCTTATTTTATTCCTAAATGTAAAACAGATATTTAAAAAGGAATCCCAGAACTATGTTTCAGAAGTAGAATATTACAGAAGTTTTCCTGACTTATAAATTCTACTCCTACTCAAGAATAATCTATGGAATCCAGGTTGGAAGAAAAGATTTCGCATTTAGACCTTCACTAAAAGGAACTTCCATTATCAAATTTCATTGCTAAATTCCCTTCCCAAAGCCCTGCATTTTAATTACAGATACTGAATTATTTTATCAAGATGAAATGTATTTAAAAATCCAGTAGGCTTTATATGTTGAGGCCTTGCTTTCAGTTGGTACTGAGGCCTTGTTTTTAGTAGCAAATAAACAAGACATATTTTAAACTCAGTAGTCCTTTTAAATGAACTCTTCTGACTATAAATAACTGGAAGGATAGCAACATCTCCATAGGAAACTGTAATTCCTTTACTCTTCACTCTGTCATTGAAAGCTGTTATTGAGGTCACTTCCCTCTCATAAGCTCTCATCAGACACAAGTGACATTTCTCTTTTAATTGCCTCTCAATCTTTTGAACAATGAGTTTTATTCCAGATTAATTCCTCAAAAATCACATTCTGAAGCAGGCATTATTAGTTGGAAAGTGTCTCTACTGCCAAGAATTAGATACTACCACATTTCATGAGAAATAGTTCATTTTCTAATTCCCATTCAGGTGCAATTTAGCTAACTCAAGGCTTGGAAGAAGACAACTTTCTACTAAAAGGAATATCTTTTGCTCAGAGAGAATAATAATGGGTTATTATCTGAAAAGAAAAAATATATTGTATCCAAGAGAAACTGAGAAAGAACCTATTAAGTGGAATACTGAACTCTGGCATAAATACCTTATTCATTTTTCACATGCTATAAACTCAGCTTTTTGAACTTTATATAAACAAAAATTATTATCTCTGATCAATAATATATGTATTAATATACAACATACAATCTTGATATTTTTTCTCATATAAATTTTCACTAGGCATATTTATGTAGCACTGTGAGAATTTTCCCTCTAATATTTTTCAGATCTGGTTAAAATGTACTGAATAAGACCTAAGATCACATTACACTTTTTCTCAAAAAGTATGTACTTTTTCCGTATTAACAGTCTTATGAATGCCTGACCCTTCTCATTTTCTCAATAACCTTGGATTAATTCCATGAGGCTAAGATGATGCAACATTTTGGATAGCGGAATGAAGAAATGAATTTTCAAAAAACGTTACAATATCCACTGCTCCACCTTGTACAGGTGTACTGTTTACTCTGACTTGTACAATATAACTTTTAAAATTGCTATTTAAAAAAAATTTCATTCATTTCTTCCAAAGTGTGCCATAACTCTTCAACCTTGTCAACAACCATGTAAAAGCCAAAGGTTAACATTTAAAAATGTTCTCCAGGCAATAATTCTTAATAAAATATTTTGATTATATTTCAGCTTCTTGCTTGAAAGTCCATTATTTTATTACTAAAGTCTATCTACTTTATAGACTATTTAGTTACTTCTAACCATGTAGTTAAATTTTAAATAAAAATCACAAATTTTTAACCCCATGTTCCTGACACTTGAACAAATTTCAAAGGAAACAAATTTGTGTATATTCTTCATTGACAATAAATAATTTATTTTCAAAACCTTCCTTTTCTTGTATTTTGGAAACAAAGAAGTGAAGTATTTTTTAAGAACCCAACACGTTCTAAATATATGACAACTATCTTCAATATCTATAGGAGGGTTTTGAGAGTAGAAGCTTCTAAATCAAGGTAAAGCACAACAGTCTGTTTTTGAATTAATAAATGTACAATTGGCATTTATTTAAAAAAAAGATGTACAACCTGCCATGGTCATTTTTTTCCTTCCTCTTTTTAGTCATAGTTTCTAAAATAACCATGAAGTTGCTTTAATTCTTTGAAAATGGATTATTGGGATGTAAGGGGATATCAGACATGCACAATCCCTTAAGAAGTAGAACAAACCACAAAAAGGCAAAGTTATCACACTTGATGAAAACATTGGTAGAGGGTCCTAAAATATTTATGTATAAATGTCCAAAGGTAACATGAGACAAAGATCAATGCATAGTTAAGATTATTAGAAAAGTAAAGCCACAGCATTAAAAAGAATACAAAAGGCAAACTGAACCATTTGCTTGAAACTCAGTTGTTCAATATTTTACAAGCACAGACAGAAGAGAAATTAGAAGTATTAAACTATTACAGCCAACCTAACTAGAAAACTGGCTTCACCATGCATTCAGGTTAATAAGTAAAATAATACATCAAGCCAAAGTCTTGGGTAGTCTCTCCTCTTCACACACAAGCAGTAAGTGTTTAACAAATTTATAAAAGCCAAAATCAAAAGGGCAAATTTCACCACAATTACATTCACTCTCAGTACTACTTTAATATTTTATAACTTTTCAAGAATCATTTATAATCCCTTAAAGTCATATTCCCAGTTATGTATATAATCCCTACATTTTTCCAGAGAGAAGCTACTGCACTAAGCGTTAGTTGAAGTAATAAGGTTTTTCCACCTTTTCATGTGTATCTTCAGTAGCAAGTATTATAAAATCAGTTTCACTCATTAAAAATAAAAAAATATGAAAACACATACATAATGCACACACATGCATATACAACTTTTATTTAGCCTTATGAAAAAATACTCTTCAGGAAGCAGGTTACTGCACCATGTCTTTAAATAACAATTTTTTTTGTTTTGTTTTGTTTGTTTTTGTTTGTTTTTTTTACCTGGTTCTCCTGTGATATCTCTGCTGTAGGGGGTGGTGGAGATTCTTCACACACTGCAAGGCTCCGAACTAGCTTTAACTTTGAGCTTGACTAAAGAAAAGTATTTAAAATTAACACTACATTTCACAAATCTAGGGCATATCCAAAAGCCCCCTAGAGTTTCTTAGAAAGTTTCTTTATAGTTTCTGCCATGTATAAAAGTAGGTGAAATGTACAAGTTAAATATATCATTAAATATCACAAAACCTTTCGTTAAGAGTGAAAACAAGTAACTGCAGTTTCAAAAACTGTAGCAATAGCAAGAATGGGACTAATTCTAATTTCAAAACCCAAAGAATGGTAAGAAAGCCATTTTCTCTATAGAGAACCATTAAAGATATAAAAGCAATGCACAAAAGCGACTAGGCAAGACAAAAACCCCAAATAAAAGAAAATAAGCTTTCTGCCCCAAACAAAATATGACAAAACTAAACTGAATGCAGCGCTGTATGAAAACAAGGATTCATCAAGCATGAAGGAAGGCCCTTGGCATGCCAGCACAAAATATTTACTATACCTTAGACCTTTTTCCTGTCTGTCCAAATGACTGCAATGGCCGCTGAACACACAAGAAAGATTTGTATTAAATTTCATACCGAAACAGAGAGTTTGTTGCTTAATTCATAATCCTAAACCACAGAGAAACTACCTGCACAAAGTATTGGAAATGAGGAAATCAAAGTTGGTTTTAAGTAAAAAAGTATTGATTCCTCCCAGAAGCACACTTGTGGAAGATTCTCTAAAATCATTCTGTGGGTTGGTATTTTCTTTAGGTCAGCAAATGGCCACAATTCCCATGTTAACTGAGCTAAATGGAACTTGTAAGGTAACTTCTTAGGTAGTACCAAAATAAAATACACTTAAGTTATTTTATAACACATGATACTTTAAGATTAGGAAACACACACACACACACACACACAAAACCCTGAGGCATCTTCAGTAGCTGCACTTAGAAAAGTTCCAAACTTACTAAGAAGAATGTTTCAAATGCACACTGAGTCAGAGTACAACCATCTATCTACGGCGTCTTTTCAACACTGTAAGAAGTTCACCACCAGTTTATTAGTGATGGAATCCTATTTGCCTGGTCTAGGGTAAGACAATGAAGCAGAAATGAAGAAAAGAGGGCAGAGTTACAATGTGCATGTACATTCAGCATGACTGTAAGATTGTCAGGGTTAGCCTGGTGATGGGTATTAAAGAGGGCACGTTCTGCATGGAGCACTGGGTGTTATGCACAAACAACGAATCATGGAACACTACATCAAAAACTAATGATGTAATGTATGGTGATTAACATAACAATAAAAAATAAAAAAAAGATTGTCAATCACATGACTGGGACACCTGCTGGGGCAACCAGCTGTAGTTTGTGATACCAGGCTTTGGTTTGGGAAAGCAGCTGAAGTGTCTGTGAAATAGAGCCACATAGGTTTTAAACACACTTTACCTACTCCAATCTACCTCTCTAACTCCAATATCAGACAGGTATCTATCATTCATACATATTAAAACCAAGAAGCTAGTTTGGTACCAAACATGAAACATAAAAAAAAGTCCTTAATACCTAGATTAGCATGCTTGACCTATGAAAAAAAGCCACCATTTCATTCTAACATCCAAGAAAGCCTTCTGTAAAACCAACAGAAATGAGAATCTGCAGTACCAGTGTGTCCTGTCCCCCATTTTGTGTCCAAAGTTCTTGAAAGATAAGCAGCACTGTATTTTGGGGATTTTGTCCGTGGATTATGCATACTACAAATTTAGCAGTGACAACAAGAGGAAAATAGAAAAAATAAAGAAAAATGACTTTCCATGTCTTACAGAGAAGGAAGCGGCACATTAAGTGCATGCAGATGCACATGTCAGTGCTCCCTAACGAGAGCTTCTACATGTCAGGACTGTCCTCTGTTCCCATTTACTTTCTTTAATTTGGTCAAGAGGATTTCTAACAGTCTAAAAACAGAATTAAAAAGTTATGCTACATAATGGAGTGAGGGCTTACAGGCAAAAAAGTGGGAGAAAATCAATAGATGAATACTAGAAAATGCACAAAACTAAATGAGTTCTAAGGCATTAGAAGAAAAAAAGAATCTGTAACTTACTCCCATCCTCAGTCATCCCTTATAATTCTAAATATCAGGGGTATAAAACTTTCTATTAAAAAACTTTAAAATAAAAGAGATGAGGAATTGGCAAATACAAGCTATATTTCCTATGCAGGAGGGCTGAATTTAAATCTCTAGCTTTGCTTATAAGTAGGTGGTCCTGGTCGAATTTTTCAGTTTATTCTCATCTGTATAAAAGCTCATACTACTTGTACTAGTTTTCAAGGCTCTTGAATAGGTTCATTAAAAGGCAGATTTAAAAAAGGGGTTTTGTAAAACCTAAAGCACTATATATATGTAATAGGTTATTAAAGGTTAGGAATCTAGGCTGTCAGAAGACCAATGTCCTACTTCTGCTCACTAGCCGTAAGATTTAACTTAAAAAAAAAAATTAAGTGAGGATACTGTATGTTATTCCTATGGTAATGATTTAGAGTTTTCATAGACTTATACATGCATTCACCAGCTCAGTTTTAATTCTGTAGGAACCTCTGATGACGATGAAGATGAAAAGAAAAGAGAGAGGTAAAATTATCTGAGTTTGACTTCATTTAATTAACATGTTCTAAGTTCCTGCTTATATACAAGACACTGCCAGGCACTGGGGCTACACAGATAAGTAAGACAGTTCTGGTCTCAAGAATCTTATAGTCCAAGTTCAGAATTACTAAACAGTCAAACAGAACCCAAGACCTTCAGAACCTCAGTCTAGTGCACTTTACATCAGACCTATAAAAAACCTTCTAGTGGATCAAATACTCTCTGTGGCAAACAGAACACTAAAGATGGCTTCCCCAAACTCCCATCCCCTGATTATTTAATCAAACTCCAATCTAAATATAAGTAAGGCTGTGAAGGGGGTTTTATAGATGTAACTGAAATCCCAAATAAATTGATGTTAAGAAACAGGGATAACTCAGCTGGGTCTGATCCAATCAGGAGAGCCCTTTAAAAGTTTAAAGTTTACTTTAGTTGGAAGCAGAAAGGCAAGTCAGAAATAAAGGGTGAGAAGGACATGACACACCATTGCTGCCTTCAAGATGGAAAGGCTGTGGGAGGACTGTAGGCAGGCTCTAGGAGCAGAGCGGCCCTTGGCTGAGAAGTCAGTCAGGAAACGTGGATCTCAGACTTACAGCTAGCTGCGAGGAACTAAGTTATGCCAGCAACTGGAATGAGCTTGGAAGCAAATTCTTCTCCCAAGTCTTCAGATAAGGGCCCAGCCTGGTCAACACCTTGGATTTTGGCGTTGTGAAACCCTAGACAAAGAACTTGGCTGAGCCCAACTTACCTTCTAATCTACAGAACTGTGAGTTGACAAGGGGATGTTCTTTTAAGCATCTAAGTTTATAGAAATATGCTCTGCTACAATAGAAAACTAATACACTACTACATAAGTAGATTATAACCTGCCAAAGTGGCATTACTCAATAAAAATCAGTTATAATTTCACTTCAAATAGCAAAGAACTGAAATTACATAATATACACACAAGAACAAAGCAGAGAAAAACAAGTTCTGTTTATTAAAGTAAATAGCCTTTGTTTTATATTTTGGTATCGATTTGGCAGCCAGATTTGGCTTTAATAAGAACACAATTTCTTAAAAAATGTATCTTATTATTTAAAGCATGCTTTAACTTTTTCCCATTTTTTTAACCAGAAAAATACACACAAAAGTTACCATCTTAACAATTAAGTATACAGTTCAGTAATATTAAATACATTTATAACATTGTACAACCATCACTACCATCCACATCCATAATTTTTTTCATCTTGTAAAACTGAAACTCTATACCTAATTAAATATAACTCCCATTCTCCTCTCCCCACAGTCCCTGGCAACCACCATTCTTCTTTCTGTCTTAATGTTCTATTTGAAGTACTTCATGTAAGTAGAATCATACAGTATTTGCCTTTTGTGATTGGGTTACTTCATTTAGCATAATGACCTCAAGATTTATCCATGTTACAGCCTACTGCAGAATTTCCTTCCTTTCTAAGGTTGAGTAATATTCTATTGTATGTATACACCAAAATGTGCTCATCCGTTCATATGTTGATGGATGCATTTGGGTTGATTCAAGGTTTCAACTATTGTGAATAATGTTGCTAAGAACAAGGGCATACAAATATATATTCAAAATTATGCTTTCAGTTTTGGGGGGTTATATACGTAAAAGGAGAATTGCTGGACTATATGGTAATGCTATTTTTAATTTTTTGAAGAACTGCTATACTGTTTTCCATAGTGGCTGTCCCATTTTAAATTCCCACCAAGAGTGTACAAGGTTTCAATTCCTCCCCATCTTTGCCAACACTTGTTTTTGATATCCATCCTAATGGGTGTGTGAGGTAGTATCTCATTGTAGTTTTGATTTGCTTTTCCCTAATGATTAATGATGATGTGTATCTTTTCATGTACTTATTGGCCATTCAGAGATTTTCTTTAGAGAAATGTCTATTCAAGTCCTTTGCCCATTTTTGAATACAGTTGTTTCATAGTTGTGTTTTAGGAATTCTTTCTATATTCTGGTTATTAATCACTTGTCAGATACACGATTTACAAATGTTTTCTCCTACGGGTTGCCACTGCCTTTTTACTCTGTTGACAATGGCTTTTAATGCACAATTTAAAAAAGTTTTCATGAAGTCAAATTTGTCTTTTTTTCTTTTGTTACCTGTGCCTTCGGTGTCATATCCAAGAAGTCATTGCTAAATCCAACATTTTGTCCCAAGTTAATTCCCCTCCCCCTTTTAGAGATTTGATTTATATTCCCTTTGGTACTCTGATTAGAGTAAGACCAGTGAGAATTATGCTTTATAAATACTATGAGATATGACTTTACATTGATTGTATATGGAGAAAAATTAACATTGGAATTAAGGCAATAACTACAAGTGCAAACCAAGCACATTACTCTGACACAGCCCTTAGTAACAAGCTCTCTGGGTTAGGTGATAATTGATATTGCTGCATGGCGTCAGTCATTTCTTTGAAGAATAATCTTTGAATGGCTTCATTCATTTAAAAAATACCTCCTACTGGCCCACAAAGGCCAGAGGGAGCCTTTGCTAATCTCCACTAGTGTCACTTGCAATCACTGTGCCTACAGTCTTCTGATACACCTGACTGAACATCTGTTTTACTTGTACAAGATCAATCTTCAGTGACCATGATCCTGATTAGGGTGGAGCCATCTGTGCTGGCACCTTTCATGGACTAGTAGAGCCTCTCTACTAAGCAGTAAGAAAGCAAGGTGGTTCAGGGCACACAGCAAGATGGTCTTCAAACCACTTTTAACTCAAGGCCAACACTGCCTAACAAATCTTGATTAGCCATCCTGGAATAAGCCTCCATGGTAGTTTTCAGCTGAGAAAAGCTACTTATGGCAAGAATCATGTTAAAGACAAAGGACTAATCTGTCCTTAGTCTCCCCTCATCAGCCTGATAGAGATGCTGAGTATCTTTCCTGAGCCAATTTGTGCCATGTATGCATGTGAGTTTAGCATTTTATTTTCCCTTTCTAAAACCCATCCATCTTGAGAACACCCTATCTTATCTCTCATCAGACAAGTCTCACAAACTAGGATGCAAGTCAAAGCCTCGGACAGGGATGCCCCCTGGAGTGTCCTCATTTTTGCAATGTAACATCTACAAGACTCAGCAAAAAGAGCTTGAGTTCGCTGGAAAATGCACTGAAACACAGATGGTGCTTTTAGGGTAGTTGGGCAAAAATGAGGTATCACTGCTCTGGAAAAAACAAATGGAGGTAGAAGGCTAGAGGCGAGTCTCAATCATGCCACTGGCTCTCCAGGTGACCCTGTGTAATTCATTTCCATCGGCGTAGGTATCTGGAAAATGGAAGGAGTGCTCAGATGAACTTTGGAAACTTTAGCTCTGAATCTTTGAGTTTAATGAATTTAACTCCAAAATGGTGGGTCATTACTTTGAGCTTCTCTTGCCAACTCAGGATCTTTTTTGGGAAGAAATGTCAATGGGACTAACAGAGGGCACCTCTCCTCCAAGGCATTTCTTCCCTAAGTTCTTAAGGTTTTCAGGAGGTCCATGGTTTTCAAAAGGAAACCCATCCACTCTGAACCCAAACACATACTCTCAAGTTCCCAGGCATTGGGTCTGGCACCAGAAGACTAATATAGTCTTGTCTCAGATCTCAGCATTGACTCTTTTCTTGAGAATGCCACATTCCCTCTTTGGTAATACTGAACCAGCCTAGTGGCTTTCCTCCTGTTGTCTGTGGGGCCATGATCAGCATATCATTGCTCTGGGCTGTGTGTGTTTTTGCTGGAAACACCCAAGGGTCAAGGAGTCTGGTGTGACTAATCATTTGGTTGGCGTAGCTTCCATAGCTTAATGGTTGTTTTCCTTTACTAGTGTTGTTGCTTTTCTCTTAGGCATCTTATGTCCTCACTGTTCAAAGTACAGCCCATTAGCCTGTCAACAGCCAATGCTGGCATCAGCTGGGAGGTTGTTGAGATGCAGAATCTTGGGGATATCAACCCACACCTTCTTCAGTATGTTTTGTGGTTTTGTAGTTTTCACCCTTTGACCTCCTTAAAGTTGTCAACTTTTAACAGGTCTGGCAGTCCCAGCTCCAAGGCCTGTTCTCTCTCAGGTATGCAGATTGTAGCAGGTATGCCTGGGGACTGGGGTGTCTTGGAGGTAGGGTCAGTTAGGGACTGAAAAAGCCCTCTTGGCTGGCCCCTTTGGTGTCATATTTAAGAAATCACTGCCAAATCCAATGTCATGATGCTTTTCCCCCTGTTTCTTCTAAGAATTTCATATTTTAGCTCTTATGTTTAGGTCTTTCATTCATTTTGTGTTAATTTTTATATACAGCATTAAGTAAAACTCCAACCTCCTTCTTTTGCATGTGGATATCCAGCTGTCCCAGTCACCATTTGTTAAAAAGACTATCTTTCTCCATGGTGTTGGCACCTTCTCAAAAATCATTTGACCATATATGCAATGCAAGAGTCTATTTCTGGGCTATTTTCTTACATTGGTCTGTAAGTCTGTCTTTTTGTCAGTACAACAGTTTTGATTACTGTAGCTTCGATACAAGTTTTGAAAATAGGATGTGTGAGTCCTCTAATTTTGTTCTTCTTTTTCAAGATTGTTTTGGTGGGTGTAGGGTGGAGCAAAATGAGTAAAGGGAATCAAGGAGTACAAATGTCCAATTAAAAAGTAAGTTACAGGGGATGTTATGCACAACATGGGGAATATAGTCAATAATATATTAATTTTGTATCCTGAGATGCTACCTAGATTTATTGAGGTATACATTTCACAGTGTATACAAAGGCTGAATCACTGTTGTATACTTGAAGCTAATATACTGTATGTCAAATAATCCTCAATTAAGAAAAATTATTTTGGCTACTCTGGGTCCCATCAGATTCCCTTTAAATTTTAGAATGGGTTTTTCTATTTCAGCAAAAAATGTCATTTGGATTTTGATATGGACTGCATTAAATCTGTAGATCATTTTGGGTAGTACTGACATTTTAACAATATCAAATCTGTTCATAAACATGGGATGTGTTTCCATTTAGTTATGTCATTTTAAGCAACATTATACAGTTTTCATTGTACAAGTCTTTTACTTCCTTAAGTTAATTCCTACGTACTTTATTCTCTTGGATTTTTTTTAAGGGGGAGCAGAGGGAGAGCAAGAGAAAATCTTAAGGAGGCTCCATGTCCAGTGTAGAGCCTGATGTGGGGCTCCATCTCACCACCCTGAGATCATGACCTCAGGAAAAACCAAGAGTTGGACACTTAACCAACTGAGCCACCCAGATGTCCCAGTATTTTATTCTTTTGATGCTATTGTAAATCGAATTGCTTTTATAATTTCCTTTTCAGGCTGTTCATTGTTACTGTATGGAAGTGCAACCCATTTGTGTGTGTGTGTGTGTGATTTTGTGTTCTGCTACTTTATTAAAATAATTTATTAGTTTTAACGACTTTTTAGGGAATCTTCAGTTTTCTACATATAAGATCATCTGCAGAAATTTTATTTCTTCCTTTCCAATTTAGATGCCTTTTATTTCTTTTTCTTGTCTAATTGCTCTGGCTAGAATTTACTAGTACTATGTTGAATAGAAGTAGTGAAAGCAGGCATCTTTGCCCTGTTCCTGATCTTAGAGGAAAAGCTTTAAGTCTTTTGCTACTGAGTATGAACAATGTTGGTTCTTCATATATGGCTTTTATTATGTTGATGCAGTTTCCTTCCAAGTTTTTTTGAATGTTTTATCAAAAAAGGGTGCTGAATTTGTGAAATGCCTTTTCTGCATCAATTGAGATGATCGAATGTTTTATTCCTTTCATTCTGTTAACATACTGTGTTTGTACTGATGGATTTTTATATGTTGAACCATCCTTGAATTTCAGGATTAAATCCCACTTGGTCAGGGCATATAATCTTTTCATATGCTGCTGAATTCAATTTACTAATATTCTGCTAAAGATTTTTGCATCAATGTTCATAAAGGACATTGGTCTTTAGTTTTTTGTAGTATCTTTGTCTGGCTTTGGTATCGTGGTAATGCTGGAAACACAGAATGAGTTAGGAAGAGTTTCCGTCTCTGTAACTTTTTGGAAAAGTTGGAGAAGGATTGGTATTACTTTTTAAATATTAATTTATCTTAGAGAGAGAAAGAGAGAGCAGGGGGAGGGGCAGAAGGAGAAGGAGAGAGATAGAATCTCAAGCAGACTCACCATTGAGCACAGAACCCAATGTGGGGCTTGATCCCACGACCCTGAGATCACAATCTGAACCAAAATCAAGAGTCAGACACTCAACCAACTGAGCCACCCAGGAGCCCCTGGTATTACTTTTTTAAATGTTTGGTAAAATTCACCAGTAAAGCCATCAGGTCCAGGGCTTTTCTCTGCTGGAAGATTTTTGATTACTGATTCAATCTCTTTACTAGCTACAGGTCTTTTCAGATTTCGTTTCTTCATGATTTTGTCTTTTTAGGTTTTATGTTTCTAG
Organism: Callorhinus ursinus; assembly: GCF_003265705.2. Classification (NCBI taxonomy): domain Eukaryota; kingdom Metazoa; phylum Chordata; class Mammalia; order Carnivora; family Otariidae; genus Callorhinus; species Callorhinus ursinus. The sequence continues at coordinate 91,445,664 of NW_027397064.1, forward strand.
CAATTTGTTCATTTCATCTACACTATCCAATTTGTTGGTGCACAGGCATTTATACTACCACAGTCGTTTATAATCTTTTTATTTTGTAGAACTGGTAGTAATGTCCTCACTTTCATTTCTGATTTTAGTAATTTGAGTCTTGTTTTTTCTTAGTCCATCTAGCTAAAGTTTTGCCAATTTGGTTGATCTTTTCGAAGAACCAACTCCTGGTTTCATTGATTTTCTCTATTTTGCTTTTCATTTTTACCAGAATTTTATTGTCACAGTAAAAATTTAGCAGGTTGTTTAACAGACCTTAACATCTCTAGAAAGATGCTAAGGGACAAGGTCCCCAATTTATAATTAACACTGTTTGATACAAGACATGTATTAGGCCAATAAATGCATGCAGAATATGAAATATGCTTAAAGAACTTCAGTTTGAAATGGGTCAGAACTACAAGCTACTAGCCTGGAGAAAAACTGAGGTTTAGGAATAAGTGGTTAAGTTGTAATAGCACAATAAATGTAAACTATTCTTAAATTTACTGCCCTGTAGATCAATTTTGAGGGCAAATAAAAACAAACATCATTGATGATTTCAGTACTTTGGTCTTTTGTTTACAATAAAGGAACTTTAAACAGATCTACAATTTGTTTCAGAATATGAATGTGGAAGGATTCTCAAAACATTACTTGTACCTTAATTGCTACGCCAAACCAGACAGTTTTACAACAACAAAAGAAACAGAAACTTAAATCTATGTAGTCAACTTAATATAAAGAAATGGTACATAGGTTTTTTTTTTTTTTCTTTTTCCTTTTTCCTTACCATAAATGTCTCTTTTGGTCTAATAGTTTTCAGTAGTTTTCTTACCTTTCCCTGTACTACTAAGAATAGTTTAGATCTGTTTGAAGGCTCTTTATTATAAAAGAAAACTGAAAAAAGCACAAAAAACAAAACGTGGAACAATGAACTGTGACAAGTACTGTTAAGAAAGAACAATCTTTACGAGTTATACTATGTGTTAGCATAAAAACAGCCACCAATTAAAGACCCTCAATTAAGAGGAAATCTATTTCAAAAAGGGGATCATTTTTATATGTAATTACTATGAACAAAATAAATTATAATGGTTGAAATGCTTCAACTAAGACTCCTAATACACCTTGAAGAGTTTACTAATTTTCAGTACTCTTTAATAGTAAGGATTAATGGTAATTATGTGGGAGGAGATAATGAATTGAAATGTTAAATGTCTAGCTAAAGGTCAGCAGCAATAAAAACCACGGAGTTGGGCTGATCATTTCCACTGGAATAATAGAAAACATAAAGTTTTCTGAGTTGGAAGACAGGACTTTTAAATCAATAAACCGACAAACCAACACCAATCACTAATTGGTTTATATCATTTAACACTTTGGGCAAAAGAACACAGGGTTAAATATCCAAAGACCTAAATCTTAGACTCTAAGGAAAAGTCCATGGATAAACTCACAGACTTATCTGGTTTACAGTTACCCCTTATATTAAAGATAAAGGATCTCAGCATCCTATTGGAATTTATTAGAGGAAGTAAAATATTATGTAAAAAGATTTCTACATCTGTAAGAAGTGAACTTCTTTATACATGTAATAATGAAGCACTGTGAAAAGCAAATGTGTTTATAAGTGCTAGCTATTTTATGTGCATATAACCCAGGTTCAATAGAAAGAGTACCAAGTCCTTGAAATAATTTAAAAATTAAAGTGCACTATGGGAAGTGAATTTTAGTTTTAAAAGTTGAACTCATTAAATATTAATAAAAGACAATAAAAGTACAGTATACAGATCTAGAACTTAATGCAAAGGAACAAAAACTGCACTGAAATTTTGGGGAGCTTATGTCAAAAAGTAAGTTTTTTTATTTTATCACTAAAAAAAGGATGTTGTGTGACAATAAAGGGACCAATGTGAGGAGCCATACAGTTGTACTATTGCTATTAAATAATTAATAACATGCTAATGATTATAAATATGATACGGTTAAGAGAATCTACCATTTGCTAGGCTCTAACTGTATACCAGGTATGTTATGTACATCCTTTATATCTTTGTTAGACAAATAAGAAAACAGTTAAGATATGTATGATTTTGTATAAACAGACTTTTATTCAACCCGTCAAATAAAAACTTCTTTGCATGTTTCATCAGTTAAGGAATTTAATGCCCATTAATCTGTTGAAGTGTACCTATACCTTGAATTTTTCTGATAACCTTATTAGATTGCCATTGCTTTCTTGTCTCTTACATGCCCCATCTTCCCCTTTTTAAAGATATGCATTGGAACTAACTCAGGGATACAAGATGTAAGAGTCTCATCTTGATTATCAAAGGGCCTGCTACAGAAACTGAGAATATACTAAACACCTACTTCAACTGATTCTGTGTCTGGAAAATTCACTCATATATGTCAGAAGCTGTTCATGCACTTTGGCACATAAAGGCCTAGTTGTTAACAAAAATCGGTTATTTCCTCCACAACAAAGGTAACCAACACAAACTGAATTGGCCATCCTATTGTTCAATAAATAGTTTGTCGATAGACCATTGCTTAAATTGCTCTAAAATATGTTTTGGATCGTGTTTACGTACACATGTACACGGATGAATACACCTAGACAAAACATCTGTCAAGTAAAAAGATACAACTGTATAAGAATGGGAAAGTTGAGTATGACCCATTAATAAGTAAGTAGAGTACAAGATTCCTAATTTTACATTTCAAATAAATTATTGCAAAAAAATCAACACAATTAATTTACTCTAAATTTAATCTGAAAATTCTATGGCTGAGAAAAACCAAACATCAGACGTCACATAAATTAGTTATACAAAGAAAACCAAAGCAAACACTTCCTCCCCTGCCCCCACCATTCACCCCATATTAAATATCAGTTGTAGTCAAACAAAATTTAGAAATTTGGCTCCTCATCACCTCTGTCTTCTAAATACTTCATAATCATAGAAAGTCCAATATGCAACTTAAGATTTGCAATAGCATGTGGTATTAGAAAAGTTACTAAGCAAAAACTATGCACGATTATTTGGGACCATAATTATTAGTTCAGAACAACTCCATAGCAATTACATGGGTAACTTAACTTCTCGATATTAATGTACACAGATTGCTTGAATTAGCACTAAAGTATTCTTAAGGAAGTAATCCTTAAAATTCTGTAAAAGATTATAACCTGAAACAAAACTTTGAATAAAAAACAGAACTAAAATTTTTTAAAAGTAGAGAGTCACGCAAGTAGAATTATTTATAAAAGCAAAGGTTAAGGAGCTCTATTAACAGTCTCTACTTGTAACTATCCACCGTGATGTCCAATGTTTGCTGGCTTCTCCCTAGTTGGATGAAATTTTTAATGTAAATGCTATCTTTAACAGATAGTAGAAAATCGTAAGATGTCTTCATAGTATTAAAGAAGCTAATATATCCCTTCATTTAAAAATGACTTTTTCTAGGGGTACCTAGGTGGCTCAGTTGGATAAATGTCTGCCTTCAACTCAAGTCATGATCCCAGGATCCTGGGATGGAGCCCTGCATTGGGCTCCCTGCTCAGCGGGGAGTCTACTTCTTCCTCTCCCTCTGCCCTTCCCTCTCCACTTGTGCTCTGTCTCTTGCTTTCTCTCTCTCTCTCAAATAAATAAATAAATATCTTTTAAAAAAATGACTTTTTCTAAATAAAATACTAAGGGGATGGCCAGGAAATTAAGACTTGGAAATGGATAAAATGTATGATTGTTGAGGAAAACATTTTCATTTTCCTAGGTCACTTCAAGTATTACTGTACTGAAGCAAGACAAGTGGACATAAGTTTATTCATGGTAGTTCACTTTCAAAATGATATAGAAGAAAGTAGAGAATATATTGGTTTATTCAAAATTCTTAATGGGAAACCTATGTTAGTTCGCACATACATCTAAATTTGAGTAAAAATAACAGTTGCTATTTTCGAGCCCAACATAGGGCTCGAACTCACAACCCTGAGTTCAAGACCTGAGCTGAGATCAGGAGTTGCACTCTTAACTGAATGAGCCACCCAGGTGCCCCTAACAATAGCTGCTACTAAAATTAAATCTTTAGGCAGTATCTTAGAGGTACCAAAGAAAGATGAACTGTCTACTAGTATGTTAGAAGAAAGGCATTTCATAAAGAGTAATTCCATATTAAGTTAAAAGGTAACTTTATATTAGCCAGATTCTTAACAAGATTCTATTCTCTTAACACAGTTGTTCCAAGCAGAGTTAATATTCTCACACATAGTAAATTCTTAATAAACATTTGAATAAACTGTGAATATAGCATTCAATGGATTAAATGAATTCTCATGTTCTCTTTGTTCCTCTTCCCAACCTTTAATACAGTCACGATGCTATATGGAATATGATATCAGAGACCATGCCATTTTTGCTTACTACAGTATTTCCTTGACATAGAATAGGCCTTCAATAAGCGTTTGCGTAATGCATGAAATTTTCCTATAATATCAACAATTGGGCCATGATTCGACAGTCATCATCAGAATGTTCTTGTGCTTATTGCCAAGGGCAACACAATAGACACAGTAGGAAACGCAATAATCCAAATTAATCACTTGTTTATAAGCATGACCTAGAAGAGTGAACATTAGGTGTAAAAAAGGGACTAAAACGAAATCTTCTACTATTTCAATCATGAATGCAATAGAATTTTTGCAGATTTTCTCTGATTCAATCAGGATACTGGCATACTGCCATCACCAAGTATAGTGATTGCAGGCTTGGCAATTTTTTGTTTTAAAAAGTGCTATTACTAAAAATGCCTAGGAAAAGTACGTGATTTCTCCCAATTTCTTAGGTAATTACCACTTGACTATACTTGATAAGTGGGGCCTAAATGCTTTTTTATAGCTGTGTGAGTTGTTTTCATTTTCTAACACATTTTTGGCATATACTGGGGAATAACGTTTTTGACTGAACGAAGGTATGAAATAACTTTTAAAAGAATCTTCTTTACTTATAAAACAAACAAAGACAAAGTAGCCCTCATGTAGCCCTCAAGATCTCCAGGATGTATTAAGAATGAGAGAGTAATGATGAAATATTTTCTCCAAAAGCAGAATTCTTTATCCATAGGGCTAAACTAAAACAAGTGAGTTAAAAATAGTATTTTAAGGTAAGTTTTTTGTGGCAGATTAGTCTTTCCTACTGAGAAGCAGGCTCTAATTCGCCTTCCTTTACATCTGGATTAACTTTACTGACGTGTGTCATCAAAAGACAACAGTGGAATAGACATTCTGGGACTTCTGAGCCAGGTCAAAAGAACGCTTGCAGCTGTGCTTGGCTTTTGAAACAGTTTCTGTGACCCCCTGAGTTGTCACATGGTAAGTCTAACTACCCTGGGCCTCCCATGCTGGAGGGGCCGTAGGCAGGCACTCCCAGTTCCAGCCGACACTACATTTCTGCCGTTCCCACCAAGGTGCCAGATATGTGGGTGAAACAGTTTGGACCTTCCACGCCAGCCCATCTGTCAGCTAAATTCCAGCAAAAACCACTTTTGATGCCTTGTGCAATAGGAAGTTCAGTAAGCCAAGCCCTTTTTCTTTCTGACTCACAAATCATATAATATTAAAAAATAAAATGGTGCTTAAAAATTATTAACCCTTTGTTTTGCAGTAACGTCTTCTATAGCAAGAAGATAACTGGAACACTTAGAAGTGAATGTATGTACTACCTGAAATAATTTTTTACCTATCTTGAATCTGTTGACCAACTCATCAATTTCCAACTATGTCTGGAATTAAAAGCCTTCTCCACGGTTAATTCTGTCATCATATATGTGTAGTGACAAAAGCCTCAAGTGACTTCTTTTTTCCCCACCAACTACTTTTCTTAGTCATGGATGACTGCTTCCCTGGAGGGTTGTTTTTGCCAAGAGAACTATAGTTTTCAACGCTTATTCTGCTCTCTTTTAAGGGCTCTTAGGTTAGACTCTGAACTCTCACGACACTAACAGGTGCAGAATGGTACGAAAAAGTAGAAAGCCAATAAAAAACATATTGGCCACATACAAATAAAAGCAATTACATTACAAGTAAATACAAAGCAAATCAAAGATATAAGCAATTCAAAGAGCTACACTCAACAAGCTAATCCAGACCGCTAAAAAACCAGCCGGTCAACATGTCCCAAAGGATCAATTTAACCTTTTAGAATTCTGAAAGTGAGTTTGGTATAAAGAGTATAACTATATCTTGAGTATTTAGTATTTGTAGCCAGAGAGAAAATCCTGTTTACCTGCAAATCAATATGGTTGTCAATACAACGTTCATTCTTCTCTGCCAAAATCTTCCCATAGTTTTCTGATTTGATAAGATTTTCAACTCTGGTTGTATCTTTCACTTCTGCCTCCAAATCCTTCATTGTTTCAGTTTCATTTTTTACAGTAACAGTATCAGACATCCTCATCAGCAAAGGTTATTTTAGAATTCTACAGGGAACTTGAAGCCTTAGCAAGAAAGGAAAAAAATTTAAATTCAGTTTGAAACATTTCTTAAATTCTTTGAAATGTTTGAAACATTTCTTAAATTCTGTACAATATTGACTAAGTGCCTTCTATGGTCCAGGAATAATGTTGAGTTTACAAAGGCAGAAGCAAAATTCTTGCTTTCAAAGAGTACAGAGCTTAGTGGCAGACATATACAAATTAAAAAAAAGCATAATACAACGAGATACGAGCTATAATAAGGATACCAGGTAATTCTGATGTACATATCACTTTTTTTTTTTTAAAGACTTTTATTTATTTATTTGACAGACAGAGAGCACAAGCAGGGGTAGCAGTAGACAGAGGGAGAGGGAGGAGAAGCAGACCCCCTCACTGAGCAGGGAGCCCTATGCAGGGCTCGATCCCATCATGACCTGAGCCAAAGGCAGACACTTAGCTGAATGAGCCACCCAGGTACCTGCACATTTCCCTTTTAAAGGGTCTTAAGAAACATTAAGGAGTGAGCCATATCAAAGTAAAAGACAATGGTTGCAGAGTTATAAAAAATACATATTTAGATGACATGAGAAATCTTTTTTATCTAAAAGGATTTCAGGAGTATCATCCTGTAAGAAAAATGTATTCATATTATAGCCTTCATTTAGATTCCTAAAGTTCTAAAATTCTTAAATTTTCTTTCAATTCCAAAAGGAAATAATTAAAAAAAAATAGACAGCAACATTGTATACAAAACACAGTTGGGAATGTGCATTAATAGTCTGCATTAGGAATCAAGCATTGAAAACTTTCCTGACTAATGTGATTCAGTGCCTAACAACATGTATTACCAGACACTGAGGAAATCAAATCCATAGGATGCTAATATATTTCATATCTTTAGTGAGGATAAGAAAACATTGGGGACTTTATACTGGATATCAGATAGGAATGTATGAGGGACAAGTATCAATTTAGATCCTGTGAGAAATGTGATATTGAAGAGGAGAACTTGATGTCAACAACTTATATTTTTTTCTAGCTTGAGATATAATTGACATATAACAATGTGTAAGTTCAAGGTACATGACATAATGATTTGATACTCACATATACTGTGAAATGACTGCCACAATATATCGCTTAACATAATAACAATATCTAAACAGACGAACAAAAAATATCTAAACACAAATTTCAAAAGTCCATAAACAATCTGAAAAGGTTAAAAAACAAAAAAAAGAGGGAGAAATAGATTCTAAAGTCACAGGTAGACTAAACTGAATTTAAAAGTCTTCCTTAATTATATTCCATGCCAGAGTTAATTGGCTCATTCTCAAAACAATAAGGTTATTAAGAGAAAGGGCATTTCTTAAAATACTCTGGTTCCTTGCTTTTTATTTGTAAGATTTTGAAAGAAAAGGGATGTGTTTTTCTCAAGTGTTCAGACAGGTTACCTGACGTATCCTATGGAACTGGGATTGTGGTGTCCCACAAAAATAAAATAAAGTAATCCAAGGTTCTTTTTCGCAGTTGTCAGCCAGGATGTCAAGTGTATTGAACCATCTGGAATCTGGCAGGAGGAGTCCCATGTCCTTGTCACCACTGTAGGTTCCTGGGCTGAGGACTGTTGTGGATCAAATATATCATACCTTTCAGTGGCCTAAAATTAAAACGAAAGGAAATATTTTAATAAAATAGCCAAGAGAAATGGAACACTATATAGTAATTCAGAAATTAAAAATGCTACTGTTGGTGAATTTATTATTTTCTTGTCCTAAACAAGAGTCAGAATGCTTAATTATGACATGTATTTTGTGAGCCTGAAGTCACTCAGGGCACATAGCGAATTTAGCAAGCAGTAAAAGCAGAGGGGAGAAGAAAAAAGGGAACTAACATATAATAAGAATTTAGTATGTGGTCAGTGTTGTAAGGGAGATAACTGTTTATTTTATAGATAAAGGAAAAAAAGGTTTGCCTAAGATTGTGACCAAAAATGCTTAACTCCAAGAAGAGTTTTCTTCCAGAGCTACAACTCTATGGACTTAAGGGAAGACTGAAGTTGTGAATAATGATCACACTCTAGGTTTTTAAGAGTACAAAAGAACAAAAGGTTGTAATAAGTCATTTAACATTTTCAAAGAAACCCACATTGGTCTGTTAAAAGCAAATGTCTATGAAGGGTAGAATGACTATTTTCAAAGACATATGAAATGCCAAAATTCTTCCAGTGTCATCTGTTTTTAAAGTCAGTTTCATTTTATGTTTCTCTAGTGCAAATGAATATATTATAGCAAATAAACAGCTCTAAAAATCCTACATAGCTTTTCCATGTTCCTTTGACAGTGTTGTTGTCAATAAACAGATCAGTACAGTTTTAAGGTGAAACAACTGAATATAGTATGGTGTAAGCACCAAGAGATAATATGGCCAACCATGCATCACAAAACCATTCACATCTTATACTAGCTCTTCAAAAACTAATTTGAAATATAATAATTTATAACCCTGATATAGATTCACATTAGTTTACACATCTTAATTTTACTAAGAGATAACAGGAGGGATCAACAAATGTCCAAGTTGTTCTGACACTGTCCTCTCTATTTCATTGAGGTTGCTAGGCCACTAAATCAAATAACTGTTTTGTTTAATTTTCACAAAAAACAAAAAACAAAAAATACTTTGATTTAATTTTTCTAATTTTTAACTTTTTGTCTCACAAAATGGTAGACACAAGATGGCAGCACCCACTAAGCACCCAAATTATTATGTGTTTTTTTTTTTTTTAGTAAAGGACTTGTGATTCAATCATGAATCCTTTAAGTTTGAAATTGCAAAGCAAGGCTATAATCCATATAAGAAAAAAAAGGGGGGGGTGCTCCTAGACGGCTCAGTCAGTTAAGTGTCTGACTCTTGGTTTTGGCTGGGGTCATGATCTCTGGCTTGTGAGATCGAGCCCCATGTCAGGCTCCACGCTGAGAATGGAGCCTGCTTGAGATTCTCTCTCTCCCTCTCCCTATGCCCCTCCCCCTGCACGTGCTCGCTCTCTCTCTCTCTTACTAAAATAAATAAATCTTAAAAAAAAAACTAAAAAAGGCAATAGCTGCAAGGGGTAATGAGGATGAGGCACAATATAAAGAGGTAAACACTCAGTTCTGAGGAACCCCAATGAACCTTACGAACCACCTAGTTGAATCTAATAATTTACCATGCAAGCTACTATTAGCACCCAGAAGTCAAATGACCTGTCCAAAATCACACAACCAATGTGATAACCAATACTTGTCAATATTCTACACCACCTGACAAACTAAAAAAATAAATGATTTTGAACCAAAATGACCAGTTATTATTTCCTGGGGAAGAGATAATGATCAAGTACATTAGCATTATACCAGAGTTTAAAACCCAGCTCTGCCAGTTATGACTTTGGAAATCACTTAACCTTTCTGAGCCGTAATTTTCTGAGCTATAAAGTAGGAAAAGGAACATTTCACTCATAAACTTATTGGGAAGACTGAATGTTTGGGTTTTTTTTTATGACTGATTTATTCATTTGAGAGGGAGAGTGAGTGAGTGGCAGTAGGGCAGAGGGAGAGAATCTTCGAGCAGACTCTGCTGAGCAAGACACCCTATGCAGGGCCCGACCCTCTGATCCATGAGATCATGACCTGAGCCAAAACCAACAGTCGGATGCTTAACCGACTGAGACACCCAGGCACCGCAAGACTGAATGTTTTAAATAAAAATGTTTTTCCTCCCCACATCTTCAAATAAAAGAGATAATACAGCTTTTTGATACTGACTAAAACAAAAACCTTTTTATCTTGGCATAATGCCTATACTTCTGGAGTTACTCAAGGCCGTATGGGCATGTGGGGGTCAAGTATAGGAAGCTACAAGATAGGGATGGCATATGGTGTCTCTGCCATAACAATTAGGAGTCACCCTAATGTCATAAATTGTTATACAATAAGTGAAAGTGATTTAAAAATAAATTTGGTAAGTTTCTACAACAGAAAGGCAACTTAGAGAAAGTTAGCAAAATGTTGGTATTTGTTAAGTGCATACATGTGAGTACCTGTTACTGGTATTTAAAAATTGTCTCAATCTGTTTCAACCTAAAAGAGATGGATATATGTGCTCAAAATTCATATTCAACTTTGAATAAACATTCTTGTAACTGCTAACATGTTATTTATTAGGAACAAGTCAGAGATTTGATTATATGCAATTTCTGTGCTACCAGGTAGCCAACAAAAGATAAATGTCTGTATAAATAATAAAATCTTCAGAACCACATGCACAAAAAGGTTGGCACCCACCTGGCACCATAAGCAAAAGGGAATCAAAGGTAAAATTAAAGATCGTAAGCTAAAAAAAAAAACAAACTATAAAAGTACAAGGAAATATAAGAAATATTTTTATAATTATTGGGAGAGCCCTTACCAAGCATGACATAAAAATCTAGAAGCTATCAAAGAAAGAGTAATAAAACTTACAATAAAGTTTTAATATTTCTGTATGACAAAGTGTAACAAAGAGATTAAAAGGTAAATGATAAAATCTATTTCCAACAGAAAGGGTCAAAGTATCTAAAGAAGCTTTTATAAATCAAGAGGGAAAAAAAAAGAGAGAAATGGGGAATAGGCAATCTACAAACACAAATAATTACCACCAAAAATTAATACTAACATATAGCTTATCACGTGCCAGGTGTTGTTCTACTACCTTTCATAATTAATAAATTTAGAGCTCACAATAATTCCAAGTAGATCCTGTTATCACCCCTGTTTTATAGATTAGGAAACTAAGGCACAGAGAAATTAAGTGATTTGTCCAAGGTCACACAGGTATCCCCCTCCAGGCTCTTTCTTATTATCCACAGTGCTCTATCATCATTCCTGTGCACCCAGAGGAGGGGCAATCTGTATTTAGAGAACACCTTTATTTCAAGAGTTTTCTTCTTTTTAAAACGATTTTATTTATTTATTTGACAGAAGAGAGAGCACGTGCACAAGCATAGGGAGCCAGAGGGAGAGACAGAACCCAACATGGGGCTGGATCCCAGGACTCTGGGATCATGACCTGAGCCGAACGCAGACTACTAATCAACTGAGCCACCCAGGCGCCCCTCAAGAGTTCTTATAACATGTACTAACTCCCTTAGCATTGTGTTCATTACAAAAAGTAAACTTAGCCTTTTCACATGGATAGGAGCTATGTATTGTTCTTTGCTGCACAGCAAGACAGCACTATTAACGTATAGTGGTCAATAAAGCTAATCACTATTGAAATATCAGAACTGCTGCATAATCATCCAGTTTCTCTTAATCTCCCTATCTCTGTAATCATCACTATCAAGTAAGGTAAACCTGGTTGGCAATAAGGATTCAGTTTGTGGCTAAGGAACAATGTGAAGCCTAGTAGTTTACAAATGATAAATATGAATACTTAAGTACCTTCCTCAAGGAAACAAAGCAAGACAGAATTGGGATCAATATTTGAAAAGACAGACTATTATATGCAATCCATGAGTGTGTAGTTTCTTTAGTGAAAATTTCAGATAGAATTTTCAGCAAGAAAAATACAATACTGCTAATTCAAAGGATCAGTTTATTATGCCTGGGGTCTAATGTTTGGTTCTACAGCACAAAAGAACTGAAAAGTTAGGCATTTACAAAAATAAATAGTCTACTTTCACATGAAGAAAATCAGTTTACTCCAGGTTAACAAAACATCAAAAAATCAATTAATTTTGTTACGAGGAAGAAATCTGGCTCCTACAGGTAAAAATGAAGTACTCTTCACATGAATATTGAGGGAAAAAAGAATTACATTACTGAAGTTATCCGAAAGAGAATTTGGCAAAGCACACTGCATTTTTCTTCCCCTATGACTACCTGGTTATTCAATGTCATTTCATTAGATGAACACAGTGCTTATTTCTTCCCTTAGAGTAAAACATGTAATCAGGCAGGCAAATTTAGAAAATAAACCAAGTTGCACAAGACCAACACCCATCAGCTTCTTCCCTTAAGGTTAGCAATCAACACAACCAATTGGTCATGGGCCTCTGGTGAGAAAGACAAGGAAAACGGATTATGCTCTATTTAGAAAGAATGAAAATTCACATTCTAAGAGTCAGTTACTTGAAGAAGAATATAAGCACCAATATTTCAAAATGCTAAATGTCTATGTGATTTATAAACAGCTACTATCATCCAGAAATGTAACGAGGAACCACAGAAAGCAACAAAGCTGCAATAAGTATTAGCTATGTTTTACAAGAGCAAAAGAGAAAGAACTACCTTGACCTAATGGAGTTGGTGAAACCCAAGAGAGATGGTTAGCAATGACATTTATCAACAACTATACAAAATAATTTTAAGATGATATTTAAGGAGAGGGGAAAAGACTTGGTAAGTTGAAGAATGGGTGCAAATAAGAATCCTACAAGACTATGAAACAAATCAGTTTTAGAGAAGAAGTGATACAGAGCCGTAAGATGTTACAAGAACATGTTGCATTCTCAGTGGAGAAATGGGGAAGATAGGAAAAAGAAGCCCATTTAATGGAAAGAGAGTATATATGTTCAAGGTGAAGACAAACCAACCAACAAACAAACCAAAAAAACTGATGATACCTAGAGGTGTGATGGCATGGGGAATGGGAACTCTCAGCTGCTGTGAGTTCACTTTAGTAAACAATCTGTGGCCTCAAATGAGGTTTAAATTCCTCTTATGTTACAGCCCAGCACTTCTACTTCTCGATCTACACACTAAAGAAACACATATACATGCATGAGGGGACATGTACAAAAATATCCACTGAATTGTTTTATTTAAAAGCAAAGAATGGGAAAGATGTTTCTTTCCCATTCTTTCCCAAATGTTTACCAATAGAGGCACTGATTTTTTTTTTTAAAGCGTTAAGAACTGTAGTATACTCCTACTGCACCGTATGATAAACAATTAAAATGCATTAACTAAAGCTGTATCAATACAAGTCTCCAAAAGAATGTTAGAATGTTTAGTGGAAAAGCAGAATTATCTCTACAATACAATAAAACTTACATAAACATTTAAAAACCACTCAAGCACTGATGGTAAAGGTACAAATCTAGTTCACGTAATTCTCTCTGGGGAGGGAAAGGAAAAGGTTTCAGGTGAGACAGAAAAGGGACTTCAATCATATCTTTATTATTATTCTATTTCTTAAAAAAAAAGACTTGTAGCAAATATAACAAAAGGTCAGCATTGCTAATTTTGAGTAGTAAGTACTGAATTTTTTCTGTAATGCTTTTTTTGGTCTTGACATTTTTCATTAAAAACATGTTCTAAAAACAAACAATAGGAAAATAGCATCAAAGGGTGGATATATTTGAAGTTAAGACTAGAAGTTTACCCTTGATCTCATGAGGGACAGAAAGCCTGAATAATAGAGGAACGTATTTTAAGAGAAGCCATAGAGAATTATTTCAGTTACAATTGTAGATGGACTCTGTTCTACCAGGTAAAATGTTATAAGAATTGTGGTGGAAAGTGACTGGAGCGTAGACAAAGGACTGAGAAGGCCGAAAAGGAAAAAAGAGATTTCATTCATTCATTCTAATCTTTTGGTTAGGTAGTATGTGCTAAGCACTGCTCTGACTGCTAAGGATATCACAGTGAAACAGGCAGACAGGACCCTTTTACTCAAACTGCTTCCATTCTACAGCAGGGAAAAAGTCAACAAGATAATTACTGATTGTGATATGTGTGTTAAAATCAATAATATTAACAGCAAACTCTGAAATACCTATTATTATTCACAAAGCACTATTCCCAAAGCTTTCGCTGTATTAATTAATTTAATCTTCATATAACCCTATAAGGTTGGTACTCTTATTATCCCAATTCTACAAACAATGAAAGTGAGGCAGAGAAAGGGTAATCAGCTTGCCAAAGGTTGTAAGACTAGTGAGTGGCAGAGTTAGAATTTGAATTCTAAAAGAGCTCTACATGTATCTTTATGTAGCAAGGGCCCTAGTTTGAGCCAAAGCAGAAGCTAAAGGGAATGTTTTCATTAGTGAACCAAAGCAGCAGAGAAGTGGGAGACAAAAAGCTTTACAGTACCCACGTGATGGAGCCCAGAACAGAAGACTCTAGGGAATATGGTACCCTGAAGACTAATGTTGGATGCTCTAGGAGATGGAATCTTGGGCAGGGACATGAGCAAATTATGGCAAGCACTACCAAAACTGGTAGTGCGCCAGAGAAAGACAAAATTGGAATAGTACAAAAGAGCTGTTCAGGAGCTCCCAGGAGATACCTTGCAGAATCCTGGGGTAACCTGGCAAGATTCTAAAGGCATTTAGATATTGGGAGAGGAAGGCAAGAGACAATGCAGTAAGTGAGGGCCATTAATGTAACTCCATACTTGAAAGCTTTACTAACTACCTCCTAATACAGTGGTAGTGAGGATAAAATTTATTTTGCCTTAATTCTAAACCTATCACAGTCTGGGATTAAACTGGGAGCTCCCTACTTTTGTGTTAAATGTAGGACTGAAATAGACCAAGTTCTAATACGCTCTCTTGGCACATAACAAAATCTCTTTTAAAGACTACAAAGAGAAAAAAACGATTGGTCTTACCATCTGATCATGCTTTGGGAAATAAACAAAGAACATTTAAAGGTTTAGATTTCTGGAAACTGGGCACAGATAATGAGGATGAGAGAAGAACTTAAGATAATGGGCACATAAGGAGAGAGAACATGGATTTTTATTCCATATTGAGTTTAAATGATTATAGTTCATTCTTTAAATAGTGTATTATCTACTCAGAGATGCTTCTAAGCAATGGAACTGGTTAGAGGGAACTGGTTGGAGGGAGAAATATTGATGTATTCAGTCTGGAACTCAAGTTTTTCTCTTCTAAATAATGAGAACCACAAAAGTAAATTATTTACCTAATACAGAACACCAAGAAATATGATAGAGAATAAAATATTGTATAATGAAGAATTTGGCTGGCCTTTGTCCTTTGTTCCTGGGAGGTAGCTTCTAAACCCTTGCCATGGGAGTGTCTTTGTTACTGATGGTATGTCCTGATAGTTTAACCTAATGAGGTGACTCATGGTGGGCCCCTAAGTAGTTTATGCTAATGGATGATCCAGGATGGGGACAGGTCACACCAGAACGACTAACCAGGTAATTAGCAAGTTGGGGTTTTGAGCCATGTGATATCAGCATGACCTCTTAGAAGGGAAGGGTGGGGCGGGGAGTTTGAGTTCAACTGCATGGCCGATGATTAAATCCTTCATGTAACAAAACTCCAATAAAAACTATGAATGCTGAAGCTCGGGTGAGATTCCTGGATGGCAATATTCTGCATATTGTCACATATCACTGAATGGGAAGATAATGCATCCTAACTCCACAGAGAGAGGGCAAGGGAAGCTCTGCATTTGGGATTCTCCTAGATCTGGCCCTTTGTGTCTTTCCTTTGGTGCTGACTGCATCCTTTGTAATAAAACTGTAATTTTAAGTTTAGCACTTTCCTGAGCTAAGTTGTTCTAGTGAATTATCAATTCTGAGGTATTAGGAACGCTCATATTTATAGCCAGCCGGTCAGAAGTGAGGGTGGCTTGGCGTCTGAAGTGAGAGTAGATTTGTAGGGAGTACCGTGTCCTTAACCTGTGAAGTTAAGCCCAAATCCAGGTTAGCTGGTATAAGAAGTCACTGCAATTATCAATCTTTTGCATTGTCTAGTCTCATTCATTACATTCCCTACCAATGTATTTTGTGCTGGGTTCATAGCATATCTGTAGTCTATAGCTCATGAATAAAAGTGAACATCATCATGAGCATATTCAGCCATTCCTAATGCCATCAATGAGAAGGTATATACTTTACATAGACTGTGCCAAGTGCTAGGCTGTCACATAAGAAACCCTTATAGTTTTCATGGTATTTTAGCTAGACTGTGATGTGATGTTCCCTTTACTCCTTCAGAATTCTATTTCATTTGGTATTTTTTTCTCTGTATAACTAATATAACTAAATGAATTTACCTCCATGTACTTTTTAGCCATGACTAGCATTTCATTCTTATCAAAGGATCACAATGAAAATTCTTTGAAGGCCTTAGAAGTATTAAGCTCTGTCATCAAAGAGTCTTAGTAATAACTCATGCTGGGCTTCTGGTGTATATATCTAATCCACCCAAAGGTTCTTTGATGGCTTAATATATTTCATCAACATGTGAAACTTCGTATTCTCTCTAGCATTTGAATCAGTAGACCTAACAACCCATTTCCTTCTTACAACAAAATGTTTCCTTTACAGGATTTTAATTTAGGTTACAATTGGCATTCTGTTTTATAACTACTAATATGCCACCCTTTACTTCTTGAACTGCCAACTACATTCTTTCTAACAAAGGATCACAACCCTCTTTCAAGAAAGCACCTAGGGATTATGATCGGAGGGAAAAAAAAGCTCAAAAATGTTTTATTTCTTCTTTCGGTCAAAGAGTATTTCATGGTCAGTAAAAATAGCTTAAAAACAGCTTGAGGTAGAACAGGTGTTGTCTTTTAGTTGCCCTTGTATACCTTCAGACTCAACAAAAGGATGTGTACAACAAAGTGCAAATACTTTTATAGCTTGAGGATGCTGCTACTAGGCATGAGTGAACACCGCTGAGACCTTCATGGTCTCTAGCATTCACACCATACAATGAACTTGTACAATGAGCAGATAAAATTATTCTTTAAAACACCTAAGGTTCTGTCCAATTTAATTGGTTCCACTGCCTATGGCTTTGCAAAAAAATGAATAAATTCAATGTCTAATACATTTCAGATCTTATTTTTTAATGACTTTTGTTCATTATTTCCTAGCCATGTCCACATCAAATTGTTTTAGTAGTTATTAATATGTAATAAATTTCTTGCTTTCTTTACAACTGTTTCATTGGAGCTCAATGGGGGCATGCAGTCCTCAATGATTTTGGCATTCATTTTCAACCTATTAGAAGAAGTTGTGGTTTAACTAGTACTTTGAAAGTACTGAGGTAACAAAACATTCTGCTGTATCTCTCTGGTGATCCCGTATTGTAGTTTGACATCAGATGTGTTTGGTAATCAGTCATTGTGTATGTTCAAACTACTTGAAAAAAACTACATATGATTTTTGTGGAAGTGCCTCCTGTTGGAGGAAATCATATACCCTTCTAAGCATTTGAAAATAAAGGGAAAGAGAGAAAATGTTAAATCCACATAGACTGAGTAATGATTTAGACACCATAAAGCAGTAATTCTTAATTATTTTTAGACACCATAAAACAGTAATTCTTAATTATTTTAGATCCTCTTGAGAGTCCTATTAAATCCAAGGATCCTTTCTGTGGAAATGCAGCACTCATACTTGTGTATGTTCAGAGACATTTTTGCATGTGGCTTTCGGGGTTTCTTGGTTCTCCAGAAGCATATACATGAATCCTCGAGTTAGCAATTCTTATTTTATATTTTACATGTAATATTTTTTAAGCATGTTGTATATAAAATATAGAATATATATATATGTGCATACACACACACACACACACACACACACACACACACACACACACACACACATATACATTTCCCCTCCCTTCATTTCCCCCTCCCCCCAACCTTGCTCTGGTCAAATGAGAAGGTGGAGCTGGGTCAAGAGACATTAACTGGGCTTCAGGCTTCCTTCTAGTTACTAAAGCACATCTGTGGAACTCTATGGCTTAGAGGATCTTAGTCTGAAAAAATAAAAATCACTGTATTAACTTTATTAAAGATAACCTGTATCAATCAGAATAAGGGTTGGTCAGCCAGAGAGGTATGATAAGGAAGTTTACAGAGACAATGACTTTTCGGTCCTATTTCACTCCCACTCCACAGGACCAGGAGTCTGATTGAACAGCACAGAAGCAAACTATAACAAGCAGGGCAGGAAACAAAAGAAGGTAGAAATGACAAGTGCTACATAATTTCAGAGGAGAGATATATGTGAAAATGACATTCAACTCTGCTCTGAGAAGATTTTCATCTTACATAGCTTTCTTTGCTTTTTAAACATATATAACTTGTTAACTGTGAATTTTTCTTCCTAGGTAGTTCTAAGATGCTAGTTATCATGAAACTACAATGCTATTTAAGAAATACTATTGCCTTCATCAAATTGCTGTCTCAATCTGCTTCACAAAACAAAGCAAACACAGTATAATGACAGTTGCTAGGTTTGTGATTGTGTAAACAGGTAAATGCTAAGTGAATCTTTGTTCTTCAGAATATTTTTAAAAACTGAGACACTAGATACAAAATCTTAAGGAAAACATTTAAAAAATCTTAAAAGTCTTTAAAAACACACATGGGACCTCTGTGTACTATTTTTTGCTGTTTCCGGTAAATCTGTAATTATTTCAAAGTAAAAAGTTAAAAATGAAAGAAAAAAAATCCCAACATATGTCCAATGTAACACATTTGGAAAATACAGGATGGTATAAAAAAAAGCCATATAGGTATTAAAAATAATACAAGTTTACCATAACCTGGAATGCAATTATGAGGTGGGATATTGTCTTAATTATCTTGAAAAGTTAAAAATCTTGAAAAATACAAAAATTATTGAAGAGAAAAAGAATTCCCTTTAACAATGTAAACATGTCTCTTTGGAAGGCAAAACATTTTAAATGATAATTTCAATATGTAATCATTTCAATCCACTTATAAGGCCTGAAACACAAGTTTCTAAAAATAAAGAAATTGAGCAAAGGGTAAAATCTGTTTATTTAAAATATATTATTTACCCATTAATATTTTTTAGAAAGCACAGAGTTTAATTAACATAAATTAAAATGCAACTAGTAACTGCTATTAATTAACCAAAAAAAAATTAAAGTCAAGTGCAGATCTGGTTCCACTGAAAAATGAAAAACTGTATGACAATGAAAATTGGAGAGTATATGTGTTTGAGTAAAGCTTGGTCAGGAAAGACAGAAAGACCTGAGCGTAGGGTGAAAAGTGAGCAAAATGCCAAGAGAGGGAGGGAGGGACACAGAAAGAGAAGGGCAGTCGGAGAATGGGAAAGACAGAAACAGGGTCAGAGACATAGGGAGAAGGTGAGGCACAGAAGAGTGAGAAGGTGGTAAGTGAGGAAGAAGGAAGGGGTAGGGGAGAGGACAGACAGAAAGACAGAGGGAGGAAGGGGCACACTGAGAACCCAGAGACAAAGGCAGAGGGAGAGACAGACAGAGACCAACAGAAAGGGAGAAAAGGGCTAGACAGAGAAAGACAGAGAGGGAGATACAGAGATGGCTAGACAGGGACAGAGAGACAAAAACGGAGAGGGAGATACCAGGAAGAGGGAGAATCAGATGAGCAGAGAAGACAGACAGAAAGGAAGAGAGACCTTGAGACACCAGACAGATGGACAGAAAAGGAGAGAGACTGAGACAAAGTGGGAAAGACCAATGGGCTGGGGGAAGGAAAGACGGAGAGAGGAGTGACAGGAAGAGAGAGAGAGAGAGAGAGAGAGAGAGAGAGAGAGAGAGACACACACACACACACACACACACACACACACGGGTGGGGCAGGGGAAGGCAGAGAGAGATGCAACCAGAAACCTAAAGAAAAAATAAAAAGAATAAAAAAGAGGAAGGGTATTAAAAACAGTAGAATATGATAAAAGATGGATGAAAGCAGTTGTAGGCAAGAATTCAGAGAATGTGCTATTTAATTTTTTTTCTTTTCTACTTCTCAACATTAAACTTCAAAGAAACCCTGAAGCTTAAAAGAGAAATGATGAAATTCTCCTGGCATTAGGCTGAAATAATGTATCTGATAAAAGACCCTAATTTTATTAGTAGCTATTAATATTTTCATGATCCTAATTACTTACACAACTGGGAATGAGAAAGAAACAAAAGAAAGAGAAGTAATGATATTCAGCATTGATAATAGGCAATTTAGTGATTTTCCTCCTGTTTCCTCTAAAAGAGAGGAGTTATTTCTCAAGATCAAAATAACTTTCATATGGGGGGGTTGAAAATAGCACAGCAATTCCATATACTGGTAAAATTTCAGCTAACTCTAGGTGAAAAGGAAGCAAAACTCTCAAAAACCTTTCAAACGAGCCAGTTACATACTGGACATATTTTAGTCATCTCAGTATATCTCAACTATATGGTGAGATTCCCGTTTTGAAGAATTATAAAATATCAAGGTAAATGTCAAAATTTTTAGACAGTATGATTAGAAATAAGATAGTTCTTTAAAATTAGAGTTTTATTGCATTAGCTCTTTTGCAATGTGGTATGATTATGCTAATCACAGCAATAACAGACCTAGGTATTGCTCTGTTAGAAGCACTTTAAAAATTATTCTACCTCTTCCCCGTAACAAGGATACAAAAAATTAACAACAGCTTTGAAAGTTAAGGTTCTTAGTTTCCTAATTTTCAAAAGAAGACTCTCATCTACACTGCACTTGTTCCACAATGAAATTTTTAAGATTCAACAAGCCATACAGCATGTCTATTTAAGATGAATCTGAAAGAAATCATTTCGCCAACTGACAATTTGTTCTGCTATACACAAATAATAAGGAGCATACAGATAAACTGTTCAATCAATACAGTACAAAGAGTTACCACAAATTTTGGGGTAGGGGAGGAGAAACTTGTCCTCGGCTAAGAAGTAAATGACTCCTACTACTCATTCTATCAACCTAAACAAATCTATCTTTGCAAAAATAAGCAAAAACCATTTTTAAAACACACTCATTTTGGACAAGATAAGGATTTTAACCACACATGCCCCTAGCAAAATTATGGTACTAAGTGACATGAAGAGTAACTCTTCATATATTTGATTACCTTTTGTACATATTTAGCAAATAAACGAAGAGTCACATACCTACCTTCATTGTACTGGTGTTTGCTTCATCATACAGAGTGAATGAAGATATACTTCCCATAGTATCTGTAAACTGATGCTCTGCATTGCTCCTCTACAGAGCTCACTGCACACACAGCAGGCTGATTAGTCAGGCATTGGGAGAGCACTGCTTTAGAGCAGTCTAAAGCACTTGCCGAGGACTCAGAGACAATAGAAAGTCAACAGCTGTATGTTGTGATGTCAGTAACACTCTAGCCAGTCACCACCCAGAATATCTGAAATGCATCAGAAGCTATATTGAGCTCTTCATTAGCAATTCAGAAGCAATGATGCAAAAGCCCATGAAACTGTGAATGTGCAAAGGCTGTCAGGATTTTTGAGATTTTTCACTCTTAAGATTTTTTGCACACAGATTCCTGACCTCACACTGGTGAAAAAAGTTGAGATAATTATCTTTCTCTCGAATTCCCTAAAACAAAATGTATAGAATCTAGGCATGGTTAATATATCAGCTTTTTAATAACTCTCTTTGACACTTTTAGTATTATTTGCAAAAAAGTCTCTAAAAAAAGACAATCTGACTACGGAAGCTGACATCCCATCATAGTTTTGCATCTTCAAACTGACTTAACTGTCACAAAGGAAGAAAATGCAATTAAGAGTATAATTCCTTATTTGTTAATTTGTTTTTGCTAAAATTAAAATGAGCTCACTTATTCTGGCAAGAGCATTACTTCTTCACACCAACAGATGGAGACAGCAACAGAACTGAGATCAGAGGACAATTCTCTGCCTTGTGTCAGATGCTTGTTGTCTAGATGAGCTCAAGTGGTGGACTTAGAAAAGGAATTAACTGAAATCAAATAAAAAAACCCCCCGAAACTTATTAAACATTCAATATCTAGGAGCAGACACACAAAATAAAATGAAGAAAACAGACAACCAATTGTGTCTGTTGGGTAAAACACCAAATAAGCAGACAAGTGTGTTTTTTAAATTCTAAGCATTGATTTCTGTGATAGCTGGGTAAAGCACATGCCTGTTTCCCATTCTGTGAAACAAAGATCATACTTTCTGTAATCATACAGGAATCTTGTACAGATCCTAATCAGACAAGGCTTATACATTACTTGTACATTGGAAGAAAAATGTATCCCACCAACCAGACATACTACTTTTCTCTGCCACTAAAAGGTTAAGTCTTACAGTTGATACGCCCTAACAGATCAGCAGTGCAATATATACCAGCTAGCAAACAGCAAAATAAAAGACACTGATTTTTTAACTTGGAAATGTTATTCCTTTCTCAAAAATAGGCTCTATTTCAGTCCTATAAATAGACTTAATAATAGATTTAAATCCACAAAACCTTGCCTGACTATACAAACAACAAAGGTGGAAACAGCAGCTACTATCAGTGATTCTTGACTGAGAGGTTTCACATTAATTTAAAGTTCCTCAAAATACCTACCTCCCCAGTGTACAATCCTTACCATGCCCTGTACTTTTTGGTATCTAGATATGTGTTAAGAGGTAAAAATCAAGCATGAGAATCCCAAAACAAATATCCAAGTTCTTGACTTTTCCATAAATGGTTACTGCTTTTATCAAAGGGTACAAATGATTTTTTCTCAGATAGAATCTCTTACTTATGAGAAACATAAATTCAAGGCAGCTTTTCTTAAAAACCATAATAAAGTCTTTTGCTATGAAACAGATGGACAAACTAAAATGCAGAATAATGAAGGAACTCACTTTCATTGTGGCAAAAATTAAAATGAGTATTTCTACTAGTCAGAAAGGTCAGGATAAATCCACTTGTATATGTGAATGATAATGTTCCACATGATTCTATTTCTCTTTGAGCTTTGGAAATTTTTAGGCCTTATAAATTCAAGGCATTTTGAATTAGTGAAAAATCATAACTAAAAACATTTTATTTATTTTTTTTAAAAGATTTTATTTATTTATTTAAGAAAGAGAGACAGAGAGCATGAGATGGAAGAGGGTCAGAGGGAGAAGCAAGACTCCCTGCTGAGTAGGGAGCCCGATGCGGGACTCGATGCCGGGACTCCAGGATCATGACCCGAGCCGAAGGCAGTTGCTTAACCAACTGAGCCACCCAGGCACCCACTAAAAACATTTTAAAATGTAGTTATATTACTGTCAAGTAGATTCTGAAGGGAAAGGACTTAGATGTTAATAGTGAATTCCATGGATAATGAACTTTTTTTTTTAAAGATTTTATTTATTTATTTGACAGAGAGAGACACAGTGAGAGAGGGAACACAGGCAGGGGGAGTGGGAGAGGGAGAAGCAGGCTTCCCGCAGAGGAGGGAGTCCGATGCGGGGCTCGATCCCAGGACTCCGGGATCATGACCTGAGCCGAAGGCAGATGCTTAACGACTGAGCCAGCCAGGCGCCCTGATACTGAACCTTTCATTTAGGAACATCTACAACTAGCCAATAAGACACAGAACCTTCAATATTCCTTTTGGATACTATACCATTAATAACCATTAATGGATACTATTATCATTAATTACTAAGTCACCTTATCTGCACCCTGTTAAGTGTTCCACACAAATAAATAGTGCAACAGATTTAGAAAGGTTTCTTATGATGCCTTAGAAATGTGCTTAAAACACGCCAACAAGGTCAGGTAACAAAGGAAAACTTTCAAAAATAAATCCTCAGTAAAAGAAAGATGAATTAAAGAATTTCATTTTTTGCTTGCATCTCAAGTTTCATACTGTACTTCTTAGAATGCTCAGTAATGTCGTTTGCAAAAACTGAAGCACACTGACTCTATTAACATATTGTTTAACTGTAATTATAAGGTAAAAACCTAATCCCCAACCGAATTATAGGAACTAGGACAACTATGGGACAAATAACAGAAATTTAATTGTCTAAATCTAATTACTGACATTCCTGATAAACTTTCTTAACTTTTTGGTGCCTTAGCTCTCACTTGACTTTTTAAGTACCTGACCTTTAAAGGTGAAAAACAACATTTGCATCTAGTTCTCTCACATATTTCCCAAGACATTGTAAATAAAAAGAGCAAATGATTACCATAAGCAAGGGACATCTTATGGGAACTAATTTTTTAAAAAGTTAACATTTTCGGGCGCCTGGGTGGCTCAGTTGGTTGAGCGACTGCCTTCGGCTCAGGTCATGATCCTGGATTCCCGGGATCGAGTCCCACATCGGGCTCCCTGCCCAGCAGGGAGTCTGCTTCTCCCTCTGACCCTCTTCCCTCTCGTGCTCTCTATCTCTCATTCTCTCTCAAATAAATAAATAAAATCTTAAAAAAAAAAAGTTAACATTTTCTTACAAGTAGAAAATCAGTATTTTGCAACTAGTAATGTAAAGACATTCTGGCAAGGATCAGGAATATATGACACAACCTACTGGGTGAAAGACAGTTACTGAACAAGATACTCTCCAATTTATGATAACTTTTAATTACAAAGAGTAAAAGGTATGTTTACAATCTGCAGACTCTACCTTAACCAAGTGACCATATTTAATATCACAGGGTTCCTGATGTAATGCAGTAGGGGACAAAAATAACCACCTATGTGATATTCCTCTGAAAATATTTCATCTGAATCTAGGCGTGAAGAAACAATCAGACAAATTTATACTGTGGACCATTCTACAAGCCAGCTAGCTTGAACTCTTCATGTATCAATATTATGAAAAAAAATAAGCAAAATTATGAAAGACTAGAGAGATATGACAACAAATATGAAGTGTTGTTTGACTGGATTCTGGATTCTTAAAAAAACTATGAAGGATATTTACAAACAACTGGGGGGAGGTGTCAATCGTATGGTTAACTATATGAGATGAAATTTTTATCAATATCAAAATTTGGGGGTATGATAAAAATACATTCGCCAAAGAGACAGAATAAGCAAATATGGCAAACTATTAAGAACTGGTCAAACCAGAAGGTATGTGGATGCTTATTATACTACTATCTTTAAAATTTTCTGTATAACCTGTTCTAGCAGTCTTCCTTCCTTTTTTCTTTTTGAGGTAAAGTCTTAATCTATTGTAGCTTCTTTTATGTATGAAATGTGACACATCTTTTAAACTGTGGTGTACTTTTATTAGGATTATTATTTTTTTATAATGTTATAAAAGGGGGGCAGAGAGACTGTCATAAGGCAATACTCTATTAGCAAATATGTTTTCCTTTCGAAAACTCTGTAATTTGGTAAAAATACTTCACTTTAAAGTATTAAAAAATAAGATGCAGAAGACATTATCCTGCTAGGGGAGGGTTCTTTCTACTACTCCATGCCAAAGAATGTGGGTTTCTACATCTCCCTCCACCCCCTAACATATTCCTTGTGCTACTGAGTAAGCTAGTCTCTCCATGTGGTATTCTGTGCTAGAGATACATTTGAACCCTGGCGATTTCCTTAAGATTCTGCTACTTTTACTGAAAATGAAATCACAGCAACATAAAAAGAAGAAATTCATTTCCTGTGTCTATTTTTATTTTTCAGCCAGAATAGCCCCCTCAATAGAATCACTTATTTCCAACAATTGTCAATAAACAACAAAAGTATGAAAATCTTGAGTCTTGTCTTGGTCAAGACACTTCTATTTATATTATACACCTTTAGTAAAATGCTTTCATTGATTTATGAAATAAGTAATAGAATTTTATACATTTGCAGTGAACCTCAAGAACACTCTTACCTAGTCTCCACGTTATTTTATAGTTTGGAAACTAAAGCTCAGAAGTGAAGTGACATGATGACTGCCTGTTTTAAGGTAGACTGGATGATAGTATCAACTAGCTAATCAGATTTTTTAAATATTTATTTATTTGAGAGAGTGAGAGAGCGTGTGTGAGGAGAGGGGCAGAGGCAGAGAGAGAGAGCCCCCCAAGCAGATTCCCTGCAGAGCCCAACTCGGGGCTCCATCCCAGGATCCCAAAATCACAACTTGAGCCGAAACCACGAGTCGGATGCTTAAATGATTGAGCCATGCAAGGGCCTCGCTCACCAGATTCTTTAACAAGTTTTTATCACACACTACTTACAAATGGCCCCAAATTAATCTGGCCTAACTGTTGGCTTGTTTGCAATCAGTGCATTTAATAAACTGCAAAGGTGGATAATATACACATGAAGGGATTATGTCCCTCATGGGATGGATTCCTTTCATCTTGTGAACAATGAAGTTCACTCCTTGATTGCTTTTCCCGTGTCCTGTCCTAATGAGTCTCAAGTTATCTTATTACTTACATTTAGATGCTATGTTCAGCATTTTTAACATATGCTGAACCTGATATTACCTCCCCCAAAGTGAAACTACATCATGTCTTAAGTGTTTCCTGTCCAATTAATACATACGTGCAGTTACATTACAAAAATATACGTTTTGAGTCCTTCAGTAATGATCACCTAAGATTGTCAATACATTTTTATTTGCTACCAATGTCAGAAAAATGTGGCACATGTAGTATGCTAGGTAGCAAAGAGTTTGTAAATGTTAATTAGACCTCATGACAATAACCCTAAAGGAGACATTATCCCTATTTTAAAGTTGAAAAGTCAATGGTACGACCAGATTAAGTGATTTGTCTTGTGTAGTGTCAGACCAAAGATGTGAGGCTGGATTTAAATTCTACAGCCTTTACTCTTGATTAGTACACGATTCCCTTTCTCTGTAGAAATTAAGGCTAAACAAATATCGGCTCAATTATGAAAGACCTTAAAAATCAAACATTAGAGTTTAAAATGGAAAGATTTTAAAGAAGAATAAAGCAAGAGCTCAGGGATATATATTTACAAAGCCCTCATCTATTATCTCATTTACTACATTCCATTGTCAAAAAATTAAATTCACTGAGATAATTCAGTGTCAAAGCTTAATGTCAAAAAAATTGTGAATCTCAGTTGAGGATAATGAGGCAAAGAAAGTAATAATGTAACCCGGGAGGTTCTTATAATAATCTAGATATAAGATGACTACGGTTGCAGATGGGAATGCTACTTAAGAAAGAAAAATGAAGGTAGTGGAGACACTTCAAGGCAAAACTTGCCAAGTTATGGACTGATGAAATGAGAGAGGTTAGGTCAACGATCCACGAAACACTAAAAACTGGGTAAGGGAAAGAATGTTGATACTACTATAATAAGTAGGACATTTGGCATGGAAAACTAACATGGGGCAGAATCACTAATTTTTTTTTTAAAGATTTTATTTATTTATTTGTCAGAGAGAGAGAGACTCAGCACAAGCAGGGGGAGGGGCAGGCAGAGTGGGAAGCAAGTTCCCCAATGAGCAAGGAGCCCGATGTGGGACTCGATCCCAAAACCCTGCGATTATGACCTGAGCTGAAGGCAGACGCTTAACCCACTGAGCCACCCAGGTGTCCCAGAATCACTAATTTCTTATCTACCCAAGCTCATCCCCACCAAAATCAAGTAAACAAATTAGCAAGGGAGCAAATAAACAAGCCCAATCATCCTCTTCAACTCAACATGGCACACAGAGAAGATTCTAGAGTACTAAGATATTCCCCAGTTAGATGAACTGAATCAGTATTTCACAGACTTTCGCAGATAATTACAGAAGTAAGGCATCGAGACAGGTAAAGGTAAAGTAAAATGTTCCACAGGCAGGAACTGGATTTATGACTTTGAGGCAGGATTCATGAGCGTTGCCCAGCTATGGATCTAATGGCAAACAGGACAACCCTGCCCTCAAGGGTCTTGCAATCTACTTTCTAAATGTTTGGATTAATAAATAAATAAATAAATAAATGAATGAATGAATAAAATAAATTTTGGGATTCCATCGCATTACCATTATTGCCTTCCTGCTTGATTTCCCCAAGCAGGGGAACTGGTCTCTCTAGCTTTAAAATAGCCATGTCCCTTTCCAATGTATTCTTTATACCACAGATAGTCTGGTGAGAGATACAAACATTATTATAGTAGTGTGGTGCGTGCTACAACAGGGGAACTAAATGACGCTACGGAAGCATCTAAGGGGCCAGTGAATGATTTGGGGGAGAAGAAACAGTGTGAGCAGGAACCAAAGGCATAGGATGAGTAAATTTGGTGAACCTAGAGTAGCTCAGCAAAGCAAGAACTTCAAACTCAAGGAAGGGTAAGAGTTTTAAAAATGAGGGTGAAGACGTAAGTCGGAGCAAAAACAGCCAAGGACTTGTGAGTGAAGTTTAAGAGCTAGAACTTTTATTGCGACTAATTCTAGAACTTTTATTGCAGCTAATTAGGGAGACAGTGAAGACGATCAGGTCGGTGACATGAACATTTTTCAATGAAAGGGTGACAGCTGATGCCAAATAAATGGATGAGCTCTCTGGGAGAGAGAGAATAAGCAAGGACCTGAAGGTTGACCCCTGGGGAATAAAAATAAATTCTAGACCAAGTTTCAATAATATTGCAACATAAATATCAATAATAAATAAGTACATGTATTTGGTGAATCTATTCACCCTTATTTCAAATAGTGAGAGTTCTGACACCAAAGGTTACTGTTTTGTCAAAATTTATCTGGCTTCTGAGTTCAGGTAACAAGAGTTCAGGTAGTAGAACATACCTGTATCTCAAGCCCTTATCTGTTTTTTTAAAAACGTTCTATTTGGAAATAATTTTAGACTTGGGGAAAAGTTGTAAAAATAGCAGAGTACCTATATATACTTCAATCAACTTCTCCTAATAACACGTTACATAATGATAGTACAATTACTGAAGTCAGAAAATTAACAATGGTAGAATACTATAAACTAATCTGACCTTAGTCACATTCTTGAAGCAAATGAATTCTCCAGTTTCTCAATCAATAAGAGCTTTTATTTTTTTTTAAAGATTTTATTTATTTGACAGAGGGAGAGAGAGAGAGCACAAGCAGGCAGACAGGCAGGCAGGCTGTGGGAGAGGGAGAAGCAGGCTCTCCGCCAAGCACAGAGCCCGACGCGGGGCTTGATCCCAGGATGCTGGGATCATGACCTGAGCCGAAGGCAGACACTTAACCGACTGAGCCACCCTAGGCGCCCCAATAAGAGCTTTTCAATACCTTTTCGTGAGCTAGGATCCAATCCAGGATCTCACATTTAGTTGTCATGTCTGCTTACCCTCCCTCCCTTCAATCTGTGACAGTTCCTCAGATTGTCTTTCATGACCTTTACACCTTTGAAACACAATGGTCAGTTATTTTATAGAATGTCAATTTAAGTTTGCCTTATTTTCTCATTAGAAGTTAGATTAAATTAAGATAATGCATTTTGGGCAAGAATACCACAGAAGTGAAATTATACCCTTCTCAGTGCACCATATCCGGGTATACATGATGTTGCCATGTTGTCTTATAACTGGTGATTTTTACTTTGATTACTTAAGGTGGTGTCTGCCATGTTTTTCCTATACAGTTGCTATTTTCCCCTTTGTAATTAATAAGTATCTTGTGGGGAGGCATTCGGTAACTTTGAAAACATCTTGTTTCTCATCGTAATTTTGCCAATTTTAGCACCCACTGATACTTCTTGCATGCAATAATTATTACAATGCTGTTTGCCTAAGGATGATTTTCATTTCCTTCTTCTCTTCTATACTTATTGGAAGTATACAGTTATTGGAATTCCACTGTAAGAAAGTACTATCCCTTCTCCCCCTTTAATTTTGTTTTATATGTATGAATATTTGAATATATATTATAATCTAATACCCTCATTTTAAAAATTACTTTCTGGTACTACATGACGTTCCAGGCTCATTCATATTTTCTGGGTCCCAGACTCAGACAGAACCACCTCTCCAAGGATCCATGTTTCCTTTTTCCTGGAAATGGTATTTACAGAGGATCTGGGCACTCATGTGCTCATTCTTTTTAAAAAAATTTTTTATTGTTATGTTAATCACCATACATCATTAGTTTTTGATGTAGTGTTCCATGATTCATTGTTTGTGCATAACACCCAGTGCTCCACGCAGAACATGGGCACTCATGTGCTTATTCTGACTAGGGTCTCAGTGCTCTTTGTCCCTCTCAAGAGAGAGAGAGCTAGGACATAAACATTCATACATCTATATTTACTTTTGTATTTCTGCATTTGTATACGCATTCAATCATGGGTTCATGATTTAATGATATGTCCAACTCCAGTGAAAGAAAACAGTGTTCATTCTAGACTATTCCTTTCACTATCTTTAAGTGCTTTATCCAACAGTGAGAAATCGTACTTTTGTTATCTATGATATATTCACTTAGTTGTTCAAACTCAGTATACAAAAAAGATAGTTTTAGAATTCCCAACCAACACCTCTGGGAGAACACATTTAGTGCAATATTTGTTCTTTTTGTCTTCAGAGTACATAAAGTACTGTTTCCCAAGGTTAGTTCTTTTCTTCCCCACTCAAGTCACTGTACTTACGTTATTTATTTGTAATATAGTTAGGTTCACTGGCTAGGATTTGTATTCCATTTTGGAATCCCCACCCCCACCCCTCTGCCTGCCCAAACACACACACTGGGTTTATTTTTATTTATTTCTGGATGGCATGAGAAATATCACCAGAGTTCTAAAAGTCAGAATTATAAAGAAAAGTCTAGTTGGAGACGTGTTACTTCCTCCTCATCCCAAGTATCTCCTTCCCACTATCCCCAACCTTTCTACCACATTCCCACTCATTCCCTATAGGAAAACAATTTCATTAGTTTTTGGTTTATCACTCCTGTATTTTTTGCATAAATAAGCAGATACATGTGTATACATCGCTCTACCTACACAAACAGTTAAGACAGTATATACTTTTATATTTTATTCTTTTCACTTAATTGCACCATCACAGTTCAGAGATAATCCTTTCATTCTTACCGCAACATAGTACTCTATTGTGTGGCTTTACCATAACTGATTCAGCCATTCTCCTGTATGGGTATTTCAATATTTTGCAACTACAAACACTCCTAAAATGAACAAACTTGTGCATATGGAAGGGTTATTTTTACAGAAGATTCCTACAAGTGGGACTGTTGTATCAAAAGTGCATGTGTAAGGGGTGCCCGGCTGGCTCAGAGGAGCACGCGACTCTTGATCTTGGAGTTGTGAATTCGAGCCCCACATTGGGTGTAGAGATTAAATAAATTTTTTTTTAAAGTGCATATGTGTATTGGGGCACCTGGGTGGCTCAGTCGGTTAGGCATCTGCCTTCAGCTCAGGTCATGATATCAGGGTCCTGGATCGAGCCCCACGTTGGGCTCCTTGCTCAGCAGGGAGTCTGCTTCTCCCTCTCCCTCTCCTGCTCTCCCTGCTTGAGCTCTCTCATTCTCTCTCAAATAAACAAAATCTTATAAAAATATGCATGTGTATTTATTAGGGATTGCCAACTGCCCTCCAGAAGGGCTATGCCAGTTTGCATTTCCACCAGCAGTGTGTAATAAGGATGCCTACTTCCCAATACTCTCACAAGAGAATGTGCTGTCATTCTTTTTAATTTTCATCAATCTGACCAGTAAGAAATGTTATCTCAATGCTGTTTAATTTGTATTTCTCTAATTTTAAGTGAGATTAAACTTAAAAAAAATTTAAGGGTCATATTTACATTGTGAGTTGTCTGTTTATGTCTTTCCCCCATTTTTCCATCATGTCTTTGGTCCTTTGTCTCTCTCTCTGTATTTTTTGTCCTTTAATTATTAAGAGTTCATGGGGAACCTGGGTGGCACAGTCAGTTGTGCCAGACTCTGGTTTCTGCTCAGGTTGTGATCTCAGGGTCATGAGATAGAGCCCCACATCAGGCTCTGTGCTCAGCCTACTTGGGACTCTCTCTCTCTCTTCCTGCCCCCCCCCCACCCGTCAATCCCGTATGCACCCATGCACTCTCTCTCTCAAATAAATAAATAAATCTTAAAAAAAAAAAGAGTTCACTAAACTTTTGTCTGTGGTATGTGTTGACAATATTTTTCCAAGTTTGTCAGCTTTCAACTTTCCTCATAGTGGTTTTTGCCATGCAAAATGTTCTTATTTTTATGAAGTCCACTTTATCAATCTTTTACTTCTTCTGGACTTTTGAGTCATAGCAGGAAAATCTTTCCATACACCATGGTTAAACAAGAAAATCCAATTTCTTCTAGTACTTGTATGATCTCTGTCTCTTTTGAACATTTTATCCATCTGAAGTTTATTATTATTTGGTAAGAGTTTTATTAATATATAATTCATATGCCATACAATTTGCCCATTTAAAGTATCTAATTCAATGGTTTTCTGTATATTCAGAGTTGTTCAACCACCAATACTTTGACCAACTTTAGAACATTTTCATCACCTCAAAGAGAAACAGTCATTTAGCAGTCATTCCTCTTTACCCCAAATTCCCTCAACCCCTACCAACCACTCACCTGTTGCTATCATTTGCCTGTTAGGGACATTTCATGTAAATAATGAATAAAATCTGTGGCCTTTTCTGACTCCCTTCTTTCACTTAGCACGTTTTCAAAGTTTCTTCCATGTTGTAGTATATACAATATACTACAGTATATACAATACCACTTGCTATTGCCATATAATATTTCATTGTATGACTATACCACATTTTGTTTATCCATTTTTTGAGTGATAGACATTTGTGTACTTTCCACTTTTTGGATATTATGAATAATGCTATGAATATCTCTATACAAACTTTCACGTTGTCTATTCTTGTGCAAAATGCGGATCTAATTTTATTTCCTTCCAAATGGCTACCCAGATATACTGATACCACTTATTAAAAAGGCCTTCTCTACCTGAGTGATATGAAATGCCACCTTTATTATTTCCACTTGTACCTTGGTTTGTTTCTGGGCTTTCTATTCCATTGCTCTTTTATTCCTGTGGCAGTAAACTTTTTTAATTGTAGAAGTTGTATACTAGACGTTTTAATGTCTGGTAGGGGAAGTTCCTCCTGGCAGTTTTTCCTTTTTTAGTCTCTTCCTGGCTATTACTGTATGTTTGTTTTTCCATATAACTGAGTACCAATGAGTCTATCTTCATTAATAAAAAGTTTCTTGGCACTTTCCCTGGGATTGCATTAAATTTAGAAATTATAATGCAGTTGTCCTATTCAAGTCTACCACTGACCTTCAAAAATGTTAGGAAATTATTCTCATATAGGTTTTGCACAATTCTTTTTAAGTTTATTCCTAAGTACTTAACCTTCTTTGTTGCTATTGTAATTGGGGTTTTCACCACCATTACGAGTATTAATTGGTAATTGTGTATATGAGGCCAAGTTAATTTTATATACTGCTACCTTAATGAATTCTTTTGTTTGATTTAGTCTAACCAGTGATCCTCTAATGTTTTCTAGCTATACTACCATGAAATATGCAAATAATTTTACTTCTTTACCCATTCTCATGCCTCTGATTAATTTCTTATTATATTTCTTAATACTTCCATTACAATGTTGAATATTAGTAGAGATAGCGAGCACTCACCTTGTTTTCATATAATGTGGAAATACCACTAGTATTTCCCATCTTATAATCTTTCTGGCTTTAGGACTAAGGATTTTTTAAAAATTATTTAAAAAAGTATCCTGCAATTTCTATTTCCTTGAGTTGATATGTGTGTTTTATTTTTATCATGAATGGGTAAATATTTTTTTGGAAGCTCTTTCAGTATCTATGGAGATGATTTTTCTTACCACATCTATTAATATGGAGCATCATATTAATAGATATCCTAATACTGAACCATCCCTGAATTCTTGGAATGAATAAATCTCATATGATCATATTACTTAATAATAACAATGATAGTATTTAGTATTTTTGTATCGATATTCATAAGGGATATTGTAATGCTTTTGTTTTTATTTCATACTGTTCTCATCAGGTTAAGTATCACCACATTTGTTCCATAAAAGGATTAGGAAATTTTTTATAATTTTCAATGCTCTGGAACAATTTATATAGCAGTGGAAATAAAATGGTCTTTGAAGGTTCAGTAGAAATCCTCTATGAAACCATCTGGCTTTTTAGCTGATGCTTTTTAGTGGGGTAATTTCTTAATAACATTATTTCTTCTGTGGAAATTGGTCTGTTTAAAATTTCTCATTCAATTTTGGTAATCTGTATTTCCCTAGGAAATTATTCATCTAGGTTTTCAAATTAATTGCTGTAAGGTCTGCTAAGTAGTCTCTCATGAATTTTAAAATTAAAAAAATTGTTGTCACTAGTTATTTTCACCCTTATCTTATTTTGCATATTTTTGCTTTATTCCTCTACATGATCAAGTTAGCTAGTAATATCTATTTTGGTAATTCAAAAGAAATTCATTATATAGATTAATTAGGTCTACTGTTTTTCTATACTCTACCTCATTAATTTCCACTTTTATCTTTGTTATTTCCTTTCTGTGCTCTCCTCAGTTTTACTCTGCTATTGTTTTTCTAGATTCTGTTTTGAGCAGGAAACTGAATTCACTTATTTTCATTTTTACAGATAAATCTGCTTACAGCTATGAATTTTCATCTGAATACTTACTTTTAGTGGGATGATTTACAGATACCTATTTTAATGGTGCCCTCTTCTGTCAATATTGCAAATTCCAGATATTTCAGACAACCGTTTTGTTCTGGGGGAGAAGTTGGTTATGAATCCTGCAGTTTTATGGTTCCCTTTGTCTTACTGGATTCTGAATTTCCTGCTTTTGCTTTATTCTTTCTTCACCACCCAACTGCCAAAGAAGGCGTCTCCCTTCCTTATGTGCCTTCTTCCCTCCCCTGAAGCTAGACATTTTGAAAGCTGCAGCCTCAAATTGTATCTTTATGTTCTTTCCCTACTCTGATTTGAATCCTTTTTCTTTTAGAATTTTTAGCGTGTACTTAGTCTTTCTGGCTGAGTGTTTAGATCAAGCTTAGCTTCCCTCTCCATTTTGCCCCTCCTTTTTTGGGGGGGGGGCTTTGCTTGCCATAAAATGTTGTGTGGCAGGCAGGATGGGGTGAATATGAGAGCTCATATGCTAGATTTTATATTTTTTCTTTTTACTTAAATTTATTTTGAGGTTTTAAATTCTCTCAAATTATGCTATATCTACAAGTTTTATATAGATTTTTTCTTCTCATTCTGTATTTTTCCCAAGGAAAATTTAGAGACAGTAGCTACATGGCCACCACTGTCTTCAGTGTAAGCCCTCCTGACGTTTACTTTTTTAACAGTTTTATTGAGATAGAATTCACATATTTGCCCATTTAAAGTGTACAATTCAGTAATGTTTAGTACATTCACAGAATTGTGTAACTATCACCACAATCAATTTTAGAACATTTTCATCACCCCATAAAGAAACCCTGTATGGTTTAACTATTGTCGCCTAATCCCTACAACCCCTACCCAGCCCTAGATAATCAATAATCTATTGTCTCTATAGATTTCCCTATTCTGAACATTTCATATAAAAATGACAGACACTTGGGGGTTGTTTCCCATCTTTTGGTTATCATGAATATGCTGCCATGAATATTCATGTACAAGTTTTTGAGTGGACATATGTTTTTATTTCTCTAGGCTATATACCTATGAGTCAAATTGCTGGGTCAAATGGCAACTCTACTTTCCCAAGTGGCTGTACAATTTTGCATTCCCACTAGCAGTGTACAAGAGTTCCAATTTCTCTCTATCCTTGCCAACATTTATTATCTGTCTTTTGATTACAGCCATCTCAGTGGGTATAAAGTGGTATCTCATTATGGCTGTAATGTGCATTTCCCTTGATAGCTAATGATGTCGGTTACCCTGCCATGTGCTTGGCCATAGGTATATCTTCTTTGGAGAAATGTCTATTTAGATCATTTGCTCATTTAAAAATTAGATTATGTGTCTTTACTATATATAGAGTTTTAATAGTTCTTTATGCATTTTCCACATAAAAGTCCCTTACTAGATAAATATTTTCAAATATTTTATCCTTTTCAAATGGGTTGTCTTTCTTAATGATGTCCACTGAAATACAAAATCTTTTAATTTGACAAAATCCAATTTATCTATATGTGACATATTCGAAAAACAATTACCAGCAAACATTTTATACTCCTCATTAACTAAAAATACATATTGATTCCAGGAATTCTGGTAGTAGAACATGTGTTAAAGCAAGGTATAGTCATCTTTGGGCTCAAGAGAAATGAGTCAAAGAATGTTAAAAGGTGCGTATTAACTTTTCTAAGGGGTAGAAAGGCAGTTTTTTATAAAGTCATTGCCTAAACGAATCTTCTTGAAGGAAATCTGGTCACAAAAGATATGTACATCAAAAATAGTTTTGAGGGGCGCCTTAGGTGGCTCAGATAGTTAAGTGCGTAACTCTTGATTTCATCCCAGGTCATGACATCGGGGTTGTGAGATCCCAGCCCTGTGATGGCTCTGCGCTCAGCAGGGAGTCAGCTTGAGATTCTCTCTCTCCCTCTGCCCCTCCCCCCAACACTTTCTCTCTCTTAAAATACATAAATAAATCTTTAAAAATAACAGTTTTGAAAATGAGATAGCAAAGCCTAATCAAAGACAAAGGACCTAGAATAATGAAAATGTGTGTGTGATGTCATGCAAGAGTAACAGGTCCTCTGGTAATATTGGTGAAAAGCTATATTTCACATCTCAACAGCAATGTCTAAGATTTACTTAATTTCATTCTTTTCATGCTCATTTCTACAACGTTGGGAGAACTGGATAGCTATAAGGGGAAATTGATATTTTTTTCTTTTGTTTTTAGAAAGGGAGGGTAGGAGGGAAAGAAAAAGAGGGAGAGAGGGAGATGGGGGAGGGGCACAGGACGAGGGAGAAAGAAAACTTTCAGCATGCTCCATGCACAGCAAGGGGCCCGATGCGGGGCCGAGCCCAAATCAAGAGTTACATGCTTAACCAAATGGGGCTACCTCTATGCTCCAGGGGAAATCAATTCTGATTCTTGCATGAGGTGTGGGATATCATTTTTTTTTTTCAAAGAAGTTTTCTGTCCGTTTGGGTATATGAACCAGTTTTTCTGGTGTTGATCATCCTCTTCTTAGCTGACAAAATTAAGTTATACAAAATAAATTTCCAAGAGGCTGAAGGTAACCAGCTAATCACTTAAGTACCAACAAATGAAAGATCATTTTTTTTTTTTTTTTGCCAAGCATATGGGCTAAGGCACTATTTGCTTATACATTCCTAAATGGGAGAGACATGTAAGAAAATGCATTACAATTGGACACGACATTCAACATCCAGATCACTTAAGTTGTATATCAAATAACAACCAGAGAATTAATCTGGAGATCAATTGGTGGAACAAAAACTTAAGTGGCAAAGAGGAAGGATGATTCAGTTGCTTAAATTTTTAAAATGACTACCTCAAATACTCTACCTAAATAAAAGAGCTATTGATAATTAATAGATTCAAATTTATTAGCCAAAGAACAGATTCTTCTAATTCTTGGACAAAAACAGGAAAAGGATCATGACCTAACGCTCAGAAAGGGTTTACTATGTGACAGGTAGGTAGGTTTAGGTTTGCCTAAGGTCACACAACTAGCTAGTGGTAAAGCAAGGATTTGAAATGAGTAGTCTAGCTGCAGAGTCCATGTGCTTATTCACTTTGATGTATCACCTATTGGTGATTGTGTAATTTTTTGAATGTCTTCTACATTTTTTTTTAAATGGAAGGATCCTTTATTTATTTATTTGAGAGAGAGAGTAAGCACAAGCAGGGGGAGAGGCAGAGGGACAGGGAGAAGCAGACTCCCCGTTGAGCAGGGAGCCTGATTCAGGGCTTGATTCCCAGGACTCCAAGATCATGACCTGAGCCGAAGGCAGACATTTAACCGACTGAGCCACACAGGTGCCCAATGTCTTCTACATTCTTAATTGGTTTAAATGGCAAACATTACCATCTATTCTTGTTTCCTTTTTGTGGTACAAAGTAGGGCAAGTCTGGTCCATATACTCCAGAATATAAAGCCAGTGAAAACAAAACAAAACAGGATTACTGGATTGGGGGGAGCCGGAGAAAATAAATGTGATGCTAAAGTTTCTGGCCTGAGCAACTGGTTTTATAGAGTTGAAGTTTGTTAAGATCACGATTTTCCCTGGGGTGGAGGTGGGGGAGGAAGAAGTCTTCCCTTTGCTGTCTCTTTGCACATTCTTTGTCTTTTCACATCAGAGGAATCCCAGAACAGAACTGGTAGGCCTCTTATCTACCTAAGGTGGTTACCTATGTGGAAACTGTTCCTCAGCAGCAAAGCGTTAACTCCGTATCCCTCCACTCCTTTCTTCTAACAGGTCATCCAATATTCACCCTTTGAATAGGGGTTCTAGTAAAACAATTAAAAAGAGAAGAATAATAAAAAGACAAAAAAAACCCTACATACAGAAATAAACCCTGAAATGAGACCAGTAGATGATTCTTAAGGCATGGTTTAGCCCTTCAATGAAAAGGAGCTGTTACGAATACCATGTCATTTTAGACATTTAATTAAAAATAGAAAGACCTAACTTAATTTTTTTAAAGGCAAGATATGATAGCTGTATCTTGATATATTCTGCATTGCTGGAATTAGCAACTTTACCATTCTTGGCAGTACTTCAGGCAAGCAGTGTGCCCCCAACCTTCTCCTTGTAGTAATAAAAAGATTACATTATATGGGTCAAAAGTAAAGCTTATGTGTGTATGTGTATGCAAACATACTATGCAATTGTCTATCTTTGGGAATAAATCAAGTCACTGTAAATATGACTCCAGAGTTTAATAGCACCTAAAGTACGTGGGTATATAGCCTCAAGGAGTGAGTACTTATTAATTATATTGGGCCTTAACTGGACCAAGGCTATAAAGAGAAGCAGGATTGATAGGCTATTGCAGGGATTACCAGACTACAAGCTGCAGACTGCTGAGTAACAGCAAGATCTACATCCCAGGCATTTTACTACTGACCTTTTAGAAATTAAAACAAAATTCTTTCATACTTGAAAAAGTTGAGACCCTGATCTTGAAGACAAGTACAAGAGTCAGGAGTGCCAACACCAACAAGGAAGAAACCATTTTGTTCAGGCCTATACATTTGATTGTTCCTTCCCTAGAATAGGTATATTCCTCTGTAACCATCCAACCAACCAACCAACTCACTTTAATCTGAACCCTGGTCACCAAAAACCTTCTAATTATAATCGGCTAGCCCATGCAGGTTTTACCCTGGATAGAATGCACTGGTATTGCTGACTGAAACAAAACTCAACTCTCACAATCAATTAATAATTTGACATCTGGATTTATTCATTCTCTGTAAACTTTATTAACATATATGACCTGAGTACTTGCTTTACTTTATGTGAGTAAAGTGAAACAAAAACAAAACTTCAAAGTTGAGGCTCCAAACACTATAGTTGTGTAAATCCACCAACATAAATGATATCTTGTGAGGTCTGTTGGCAATACCATTCTTACCCCTAACTCATGCCCCTTCTATAGAGGGAACAGGTAAAATAATAT
Source organism: Callorhinus ursinus (assembly GCF_003265705.2). NCBI lineage: Eukaryota > Metazoa > Chordata > Mammalia > Carnivora > Otariidae > Callorhinus > Callorhinus ursinus. Next base: position 91,485,579 of record NW_027397064.1, read on the forward strand.
CAAGCGTTTTACACGTATCCTAGATCAGTATCCCAAAGCAACTGCCAAGTTTATGAAAACAGAAAAAGAGAAATCTAGTATTCTACTTAGTGTTTCTAGCTCAGGGAGAGTGGTTGTTGAGGAAAACCTTTCAGATAAAATGAAATTCAAGAGTGATATCTGAATCATAAATTATTTAGGAAAATTTTCAATTCACTATATGTGTATCTGCATTTAAATTTTAAATGTATCTTCTCATTGCAAAAGGCAGTAATTTATTCTTATTGTTGAAACTGCAAAGCATCTTCAGTTAGCTCTGTGCAATAATTTCCAGTAACAAAAATTTAATAATTACTGTTAAAGGATATTTTTAATTTCTAAATAAAGAATAAAAAAACGAACATACTTGTGAAAAATAGGCAAAAAAAAAAGTATTTCACAGAAAAGAAATGAAAGATTTTGGATTAAAGAAAAGCACAATTTTAGAGAAGAGCATTTTTCACTGGTAAGGACAGAAGAGAACTCTGACAAGTCCATGGAGGGCCCAGAAAAATGGGCATTTTCATACATTGTTGGTGGGAGTGAAAAATGGTCCAAGAACTTTGGAGGTAAAATTTAGCAGTATATATCAAAAGCCTTATACTGAACATATCCTTTGATCCAGGAAAGTCTTCCTGGACTTAGAGGAATTTTATCCAAAAGAAAAAATTACAACATGTATCATAGTACAGTCAGAAAAACTGAACAAGTATAAACACTACAGGACTGGCTGAGTAAATGGAAATACACTCAATAAGCTGCAGAAATTCCTTTACTGGCACTCAAGATGATGATATTTAGGTGAAAAAGAAACAAACCAGGGGGACGCCTGGGTGGCTCAGTTGGTTAAGCAGCTGCCTTCGGCTCAGGTCATGATCCCAGGGTCCTGGGATCAAGTCCTGCATCAGGCTCCCTGCTCAGCAGGGAGGCTTCTCCCTCTGCCCACCACTCCTCCTGCTTGCGCTCTTTCTCTCTCTGACAAATAAATAAAATCTTAAAAACAAACCAGACCACAAAACAGTATGTACAAATGATCTCATTTTTTTGTTAAAATAAAAAAAGGAATTACTTATTAACTTAGTGATAACTATTTGGCTAGGAAATACAAAAAATACATTTTTTAAAGTCTGGAAGGATATATACCAAATGTTAACAGTGGTTTTCTCTGCGTAATAATAATTTATTAGTGGCTAGTTTTCATTTTTGATTGACTTGTATTTTTCTTAACTGTCTTCTAAATGTATATTAGGTATTTGTTTATAAAAATCAGTAAAAATCTACATGCTACTTTCTTTTTTTTAATTTTTTAAAGATTTTTTTTTTTTTTTATTTGACAGAGAGAGAATGAGAGATAGAGAGCACAAGAGGGAAGAGGGTCAGAGGGAGAAGCAGACTCCCTGCTGAGCAGGGAGCCCGTTGTGGGACTCGACCCCGGGACTCCAGGATCATGACCTGAGCCGAAGGCAGTCGCTTAACCAACTGAGCCACCCAGGCGCCCCCATGCTACTTTCTATACTTGTGGAAAATGTGACTCTGTCAGACTTACCTTATTCTCCTCTCAAAAACAGACACAAAGATTAAGCAACTGTCCATGACTACCTGACTGCTGAGGTAGAGATACAAAATATACAGGACAACACATAATAAAGAGCCAAACCATAAACATTAAAACTTGCTTTAAGGCTAGTACTAAGTAGCTAGCTTATTTTTAGTTGTTGGTCTTTGTTCTCTGTACCAGGGTTATAAAAATATTACACTCAGCTTTGGGTATTTTCTCCACCCAGCCTCAGTTTATTTCAAAAATAGTAATGGCTAACATTTATTGAGTGCTGAAAAGGTTATGATTTTATATCAATTACCTAGTCCCAAATTTAAGATGGCTTCCAAAGTGCCAAACAGTATACCATAAAATCACTCTCACGGAAAGGAAGACATATGTTAACTATCAAAACAGCTAATACAGATACCTGATTGAGGATTAATTTGGGTGAGTGTTAAAGCAGCAAGGGCAAAAGGGGAACAAGAGAGACATGCAGTTTTCATTCTCAGAAAATGAGAAAATGTACCAAATCCTTCAGAATAGAGAGAATTTTTCTTTCTTTAAATTAAAAGGCAATTCTAATACTTCCTTTGGTGGTGCATAGGCAAAAATTAGATTATATGACCCCTGCACAATGATGACACATTCTTTTGTGAATTATTCTCCTTGCTAAGGATTTCAGGGTACCCAAGTATCGTCCTGTAGACTACCTGCTGTTGTAAGGGATAAATGAAGCAATCAAGTTATCAGCCAAAAAATCCAAAACACCTGAATCCAAAATATTTCTGCCAATGATGGCCATAAGCAAATGACAGAGAAAATGACCATGTAATTTTCTGTCCAAATTAGGGAGAGTGAAAGGGGGCACATTATTTTCCACAGGGCAACAGGTATAAACTGGTACTTGTGATCACCACAGTTATCAACCTAACAGCAAATGGTAAGGTAAGAAGTAAAAGGAAGAGCTCATTTATTTCCACAAGAAATTAAACGAAATCAATAGTAAACACTTACTGCAATTGAAACAGGAAGTTTACCTTTCCTAAAGCTGAATTTGTCCCAGCCAGATAAGTTTAGTTTATTAAACACACTTGGCTTTAAAAAGATACTTGCTAAAATGTACAGGACTAAGGTAGGGATAAAAAGGTGAAAACACATAGCCAACTTAAAATCTCAAGTGATCAAATGTTCAGGTCATCTCTTGAACCTGATAGCATAAATAAACCTGAAATGGTAAGTTTTTTAAAACTAAGGAGATGAAATTTTTCAAAAGTCTAGATATTGGTAAATGATCTCCCAATTTTCAATAAATGGTGTAAAGACTGGTAAATTTGAGGTCAGTCCCCAGCAAAATTCTAGACTTATTAGAAGAAAAGCAACTAAAAAAGAAGAAGAAAACAACATATGATCTTTAATTACTAAGAACTAGGATAGAAAAGTAAATCATATAATAATGACCATAATTTTGAACAGGGTTACTTTTTGTTAATATACTATAGATTATATGCTTTATGATTTCAAAATAGTTAATAACCAAATATGCTATGGAAGCTTTAGGGATAATGCTCAAAGATGGCTAGAAAGATCAAATGTAGAAGCTAATATTCACTTTTGGAATAAGTGCTTAAAGCTCACAAACCTTAAAGATCTGATATCTCAGTCTCTCCCTAACCCTGGATATCCATATGTCTTATTCCCCAAAACAGCCTAAATTAGCCATCCTCTGTGAAGATACAGAGAGAAAACTATTAAAAGATGGATTTCATTATAAACACTTGAGTATGACCATATGATGTGTGATGGCCCATTTCTCTTTAATAAGAAATCTCCCCAATTTCTTTAATCATTTTCTCTGTGATATGGTTTCTAGACTTTTGGTCTAGCCATCCTAGTGACCATTCTTATACACTAACTTTGTCGATTTTTCCTTTAGAACTTGGTTGCCTTTAATTGAATAGATGTGGCTACACTGGTTGTCAAACAGTAGAAAGATACCTGCACTAAACAAAAGACAAGGTTACAATTTGATTAATTTCTCAATTGTCATTTTACTGCTTTACACTAAGTTGACAAGTTTTTTCTCATGAACTGAGTCTAATTGTCTTACCACTTATGCAACTGTTTTTCCCAAATTTAAATGCAGCTTAACACTTTCTAGTTTATATAATTTTATTCTGAGTTTAATTTTTAAAAATCATTTTTTATTCTGTTTTCAGAATTATCACTCTAGGAGAGATATGAAAACTATCATATAATAATAAAAAGCTGCCATAAAGTATAAACTTTATCCAGAAGCACAAGTGGAGCCAAGAGATAACATGGAATCAAGAATTTGGCTTACTAAAAAGAGAAAAGTTTCTTACATCTGGAGTTGAACTATAATGGAACAGGCCTTTTTACAGAATGTGCAGTATGGAGATTCCTGATGTCAAGAAGCATTCTGCAGGAATCTGGTGGGGTGAGGGATTCAGATGAGATCACCTGTATATTAGGTTATGCTGTAATAATTAACACTACAACTCACAGGATTAACACAAAAACTTCTGTTCCACTTGCACCACACATTTGATACCAGTCAGGTGACTCTCTAGTATAGATGTTAGGACCTGCTGCCCGTTTCATATGTCCCTTGAGCTAACATGGTTTCTTTCATTTTTAAAGATCTGTGAAAACAATATAAAACTAACGACAAAAAAGAATGCGTGACAGGAATGGTACGTAGTCTGCAAAACCTAAAATATATGCTATCTGCCCTCTGTGTGAGGACTCAAAGATTCATGCTGCTTCCACCCGTGACTTTTTGCTTCCTTCTCTAAGTGTCTCTGCCATCACAACACCTACCCCCCATGACTCTCTTCTGCTCACCCTCCAGAAGGACTCATGTGGCACCACTTAACTGCAACAGTGTTGGGAAGTGTATTGTACCTGATGTCCAAGGAAGCAGAACAGTACTGGTATGGGAAAGCACTGCCAAGTCTCCATCACAACTCATATTTCATTCTAACTCAAAGATTTCATGGTTTTAAATATTTCAACTGTAATTTTCATTTTTAGTATAAATTTTAATGAAATGGTTTTAAAATTGAGTTAGGAAGAAATATATCATAATATTGCAGCTGGTGGTAAAGTAAAAATGCTTTATGTATGAGTTAGAACTAAGGCAAAGGAACCTAAATATCATCTGCAGCATGTCTGGATTAAATTCTTTAGTTTACAGAGCCTTCAATTTTTAGTATGCCCACAATGTTACTAATAATTCATAAAAACTTGAAATTTTAAACATTAAATGATTTAGAAGAATTGATAGGTCTTGCAAAAAAAAGTACATGTACTGACTTTGTAAATAAAAATAAAGTAAGTCCTATGCCACCACTGCAGGGAAAACTTGGTAATTTGGTCATTTCAAAATCTCAACACTTTCCACTGAATTGATTTAGTAAGTTATGAAACAGCTGCAAGCTGAATTATACATGATGATAGCAAAATATTTTATAGATTGTTCAGCCATATCTACTGGGCATACTAAAAGACATAAATTGGAGTATCTCTCTTTTTTTTTAAAGACTTTATTTATTTGACAGAGACACAGCAAGAGAGGGAACACAAACAGGGGGGGTGGGAGAGGGAGAAGCAGGCTTCCCGCTGAGCAAGGAGCCCAATGGGGGCTCAATCCCAAGACCCTGAGATCATAACCTCATGATGCTGAAGGCAGATGCTTAACGACTGAGCCACCCAGGGGCCCCTGGAGTATCTCTTTTTTCTTTAATTTAGCAAGTGAATATTTCATTACTTGGTAAAAAGACTTTCATTTACACAAACATATCAAGCTTTAAAAACTTAGTTCACAGTTCACAATAGGTTTTAAAAAACCCAGGTAAGTCAGCATACCTGCCCTATACTCATCTGTCAGGCTAATAGAAAACTATATAAATATGATAAAAAAATATTTTAAAACACACACTAAAGATCAAATGACAGAAAAAAAAACTAATCATACCAGAATATGTTATCACATTAGGAAGACTGAAAAATAACTGTCACAGTCTACATCTCACAAGGAAATTACAAAAACTAAGATCGCCTTTTTATGATGTTAATAATCAGTATCAATATAGAAAATGAGGAAGGAGGTATGAGAAATAAGATGGAAGTACAACATATAAACTTCTAAACAAAGTTCACCACCAGTATTACTATGAGAAAACTAAAAACTTGAAATTAATTTTAGTTCCACATTTCAAAAAGACAAAACACTGTCAGGCATACTTCAAACATTCACTGGGATAGATCTTTCAACCAACTATTGATAAAAAACAACAAACTAATAAACTGTCTAAAATATTCAACTGCAGATAATAAACAGGTGGATTGTAGTGTGAGAGGTAGGGAAATGCAAAGGCCCAAGGGACTCAGCACTACTTAAGTATCTAACAATAATGTAGCAATTAAGGTGGTTAAGGACTTAAAGAAAAAAAATTACAAAAATAGAAGAAATGCAAGAAGAACACAGCGATTTTTCTAACATTTCAAAACATTTCAGGGAATAAAGTATCAAACTGGTATTAAGAAATAAAAAAAACGGATGACAGGTAACATATTCTGCAAAATCGTGACCACCACTAATAAAGGTTAGTTTTAAGATCTCAGTAGGCAAACAATTTAAAAATGGAAGTAGATTAAAATGTAGTAATCTCTAAATTTTGTTTAGTTGTATTCTGACTTTCAGAGATGGAAATCCTTAAAGTTCTGCTAAAGATACTAATTAGTAAGCTCATAGCTATTACTGACAATTCAAAGAGGTTTCAAAGTATTTTTAAAAATATGACTATCATTTTAAGGGTTTCAAAATACATTTAGCCACCTTAAAAATGAAAAATACTGACCAAATCACCACAAATTATGTTCACAGACTTTGGTTTGATAAATACAATTTCCCCCATCTCTCATGACAACCAATCCCAAGAGCTGACAATACTTAGTACTGAAATGTTCTTCCCTAAATCTCTCCAAGCTATATTTAACCCCATTTTCTATGCTCAATAATTCAGTCAATAATAAGGTACACATTATCAGTAAATGGCCCAAATGCTACAGCTCCAAAAATCTTAAAAAAAAAAAAAACCAAAAACTTAATGGACTACTGGCCCTTTTTTTTTTTAAGATTTTTTTATTTATTTGACAGAGAGAGACAGTGAGAGAGGGAACACAAGCATGGGGAGTGGGAGTGGGAGTGGGAGAGGGAGAAGCAGGCTTCCTGAGGAGCAGGGAGCCTGATGCGGGGCTCGATCCCAGGACCCTGGGATCATGACCTGAGCCGAAGGCAGACGCTTAACGACTGAGCCACCCAGGCGCCCCCTGAACCCCCACTTCTTTAGCTCCAATTCTAAGGTGATGAAATGATGACAACAAAGATGATAATGACTAACACCTGAGTGCCGTCTACCAAGTATGTGGTCTGAATGGTCCCCCTAAAATTCATGTTGAAATACTAATGCCCAATGTGAAGTTGTTAGGAGGTAGGACCTTTGGGAAGAGCTTAGGGTCATGAAGTCATAATTCATGGAACCCTCATGAATGGGAATCAGTGTTTTTAAAAAAGACACCCCACAGTACTCCCCTTTTGTTCAGTTGATATGCTCTGGATTTCTATTGCTTAAAATTGAAGGAGCAGAACACTAATCAGACATAAAGAGTTCAGAGACCCTTGGTGTGTGTTAAGACACTAATGATATATTTATGTTAAATATGCATAGTAAAAAAGGGTAACCACTGGGCACCTGGGTGGTTCAATCATTTAATCGTCTGCCTTCGGCTTAGGTCATGATCCCAGGGTCCTGGGATAGAGCCCAGGGTTGGGATCCCTGCTCAGCGGGGAGCCTGCTTCTCCCTCTCCCTCTGCCTGCGGCTCCCCCTGCTTGTGCTCTCTCTCTCTCTGTCAAATAAATAAATAAATAAATAAAATCTTTAAAAAAAAAGGGTAACCACTAAAAGAAATAAATTCCAAATTAGTAAAGCAAAATAAAAGGCAAAATCAACCCCAGAAAACCAGGATTAAACCAACAAAAAAATACCAACTTAGCATAACTATATTGCTAATTGCCACTGCTGAACAAGTGGGACAAGAAGGGCACTTGTCCTAGACTCCCAGTTCTAGGTCTCTGAACTAGAGCCAAGATGGGGTTTAAATCACTAAGAAAGAAAAAAGGCTGTCAAGCCTGGACATTAGCCTGTGTTTTATGTTATTCAATCTTTAACCCGTGGCACCTTTCCTACAAGGGTAAAATATGTTTCTATAGGAAGCTACAGCAATATGATCTAGCTATATAGGAAAATGATGAAATTGTAAGATCTAGAGAACAGAAGTAGAAGAATTTTAATAGTTCTTTCCCCCCTCTGAAATCTAGTGAGTGTTGCTCCAAAATGACAATTTTGATTTCTGTTTTATTAAAGTTAGTTGCTAATGATTCTGTCTCTACAACTAAGGAACTTAAGTCTCTTGTCTTTTCATACCTAGTATTTAACAAAGAACCTGATATACAGTATGTGTAATAAATGATTACTCAATCAGTTGTTCCTCCTGCCCACAAATTACAGTGATTTATGTGTTCTGTTTTTTAAAAAACTGCTTTATTGAGATACAATTCATATACCATGCAGTATACCCATTTAAATGTGTAATCCTATGCTCTTAGGATACTCAAAGAATTGTACAACTTTACCACAACCAATTTCAGAACATTTTCATTACCTGAAAAAGCAACCCCATTTCTCTTGGCCATCATCCCCTAATTCCCCCCATTCTCAAAGCCCTAGGCAACCACTAATTTGTGTCTCCAGAAATGACCTATTCCGGACATTCATATACATGGAATCACACAATATGTGGTCTTTTGTGACTGTCTTCTTTTACTTAGAATGGTTTCAAGGTTAATCTATGTTGTAGCATGAATCAATACCTCATTTTTGCTATCATATAATCTTCCACTGAATGGATATACCAAATTTTGTTTATTCATTTTTCAGTTGAAGGACATTTGTGTTGTTTCCACTTTTTCACTATTACAAATAATGACGTTATGAACATTGATGTATAAATTCTCTGTGAACTTACATTTTCTTTTTCTTTGGTTATATACCTAACAGTGGAATTCTTGGGTCTATGGTAACTAATGTTCAATCATTTAAATGCTTTCTCATTTTGAGGAACTGGCAGTTTTTCAAAACGGCTGTGCCATTTTAATAACCATGGGTGGTATAAGATCCTAGTTTCTCCACATCCTCAATAACACTTGTTCTTATCTGTTGTTTTGATTATAGACTGTAGGTATGAAGTGGTATCTCACTGTGGTTTTGATTTCCATTTCCTTGATAGCTGATGTGTACTTGCTTTTTAAACCGATTCCTGAATGCAACAGCAGGATTATGTCATCGGCACAAAGGAGGACGTTTATTTGCTAGGATAGAATGGGCATGGACCATTTCATGTTTGTATTAATTTGCTAAGGTTGCTACAAATGAAATACTGCAACTGGGTAGCTTAAGTAACAGAAATACATTGTCTCACAGTTTTAGAGGCTACAAGTCCAAAACCAAGGTTGCTGGCAGGATTGGTTCCTTTTGAGAGGTCTATTCCTGGACTCTCTCCTTGACTTTCAATGGTAGTCCTTCCTGCTTACCCAGCATTTTCCCTGTAAAAGTATCTATCTCCAAATTTCACCTTTTATAATGATATCAGTTATACTGGATTAGAGGCTCACCGTACTCCAGTAAGACTTCATCTTAACCACTCTATCTGCAATGACTTTCTTTCCAAGCAAGGTTATATTCTGAGGTACTGGAGGTTAGGACTTCAACGTAAGAGTTTTCCATTGTGGGTGGGGTTATAATTCCACCCATAATATTTTCAAAATTTATGGTTTAAAAAAGATGATACTGAGGGCGCCAGGGTGGCTCAGTTGGTTAAGCGACTGCCTTCAGCTCAGGCCATGATCCTGGAGTCCCGGGATCGAGTCCCACGTCGGGCTCCTTGCTCAGCAGGGAGTCTGCTTCTCTCTCTGACCCTTTTCCCTCTCCTGCTCTCTCTCTCTCAAATAAATAAAATCTTAAAAAAAAAAGATGATACTGAAGGAAAGGACATAGCTTTGTCTTAGATTCCCCTTTAAAATTAGATCTTGCTCTGCCAAATGCCTTTTCCAAGGACCACGATTCCTACTGGTACAGCTAGGAATATTTTCCAGCAATAACAAAAGTCTGGGATCTTTACTGTTATAATATGGCTTAGGTCATAAACTGTTCCTCTCCACGTAATCCCAAGGAAGCTAACAGAAGTGGAGATTCTCTTAAAGAAATATTAGTCTTAAAAAAAAAAGTACTTCTATATTTCAGAAGCTTCTGGCAGTCCATTGACTTTCAATTTTCTCATCTACTGCTTTATTTTTCATTGTACCTTGGTGAATGTTTCTTTCTTTTCAAATACAAATGTCTTTTATACAACATAAAGTTTTGAAGACTAGAAACAAAAATGAAAAAGTTTTTAAAGAAATACTAAACTTATCCCAGATGTGTAAAAATATTTATGAAATAGCTAACTGATATAGATACCAGAATTTTAGGAACAGCATTCCTTAGATGACCAATACTTTCAACAATAATATAACTGACTTGTAAACTTGGGAAATCCTAAGAAGTTTATAATGCATTTTAAAAACAACTTCATCAGGGCGTCTGGGTGGCTCAGTCGTTAAGCGTCTGCCTTCGGCTCAGGTCATGATCCCAGGGTCCTGGGATCGAGCCCCGCATTGGGCTCCCTGCTCCACGGGAAGCCTGCTTCTCCTTCTCCCACTCCCCCTGCTTCCCTCTCTCACTGTGTCTCTCTCTGTCAAATAAATAAATAAATACTAAAAAAAAAAATAATTTCATCAATTAAGACAGAATTCTAATTTACACTAGAAATGTGTAATTATACTATACTCTTAAATTGATTTATTAAAAACTGAAGAGTAAAGTTAATTTCTTAAAAACCACATATAATGTATATTTTCCCATGTCTAAATTAGTCCTCTAAAAATAACTTGAAACTGTACAGTGTCTAACTACATTTCTGATATATAGCTTCAATTGTTGCTAAGGAAAAAAATACCAGTACTCCTCATTATATTATTACTCTGTGAAGCATCCAATATTTAGGCTTCTAGTTACATGTACAGCACATTTTAACATGTCATTAAATAACAATGGAATCTGGTTTTTAAAAAGTATTGCTTAAAACTGAAGCCCAAAAAATCTACAATATAAACAAAAAACACTTCCAACTCAACAATAAGCAAATAATCCCATTAAAAAATGGGCAAAGATTTGCAACGACGTGGATGGAACTGGAGGGTGTTATGCTGAGTGAAATAAGTCAATCAGAGAAAGACATGTATCACATGACCTCACTGATATGAGGAATTCTTAATCTCAGGAAACAAACTGAGTGTTACTGGAGTGGTTGGGGGTGGGAGGGATGGGGTGGCTGGGTGATAGACATTGGGGAGGGTATGTGCTACGGTGAGCGCTGTGAATTGTGCAAGACTGTTGAATCACAGATCTGTACTTCTGAAACAAATAACGCAACATATTTTAAGAAAAAAGAAAAAGAAGAAGATAACAGGAGAGGAAGAAAAGGGGAGTATGTCAGAGGGGGAGACGAACCATGAGAGATGATGGACTCTGAAAAACAAACTGAGGGTTCTAGAGGGGAGGGGGGTAGGGGGATGGGTTAGCCTGGTGATGGGTATTGAGGAGGGCACGTTCTGCGTGGAGCACTGGGTGTTATGAACAAACAATGAATCATGGAACACTGCACCAAAAACTAATGATGTAATATATGGTGATTAACATAACAATAAAAAATAAAAAAAAAAACAAAAAAAATGGGCAAAGGATGTGAACAGAAATTTCTCCAAAGAAGATATACAAATGGCAAACAACCACATGAAAAGATGCTCACCATCATAAATAACTAGAGATATGCAAATAAAGGTCACCTCACACGTACTATTAAAAGAGCAGAAAATAAGTTTTGGTGAGAATGTGGAGAAACAGGAACTCCTGTGCAATGTTAGTAGAAAAGTAAAATGGTGCAGGCATTGTGAAAAATATCATGGTGAATCCACAAAACCTTACAAACAGAATTCTATACAATCTTGTAATTCTACTTCTGGGTATATACCCAAAAAACCTGAAAGTGGGGTCTCAAAGGGATATTGGTATACTTACATTCATTGCAGCATTACTGACAGTAGCCAAAAGCTGGAAACAACCCAAATGTCCACCAACAGATGAACAGATACACAAAATGTAATATATATAGACAAAAGAATTTTTGTCTCAGACTTAAAAAAGAAGGAAATTATCTATAGTTTTGTTTTTCAAGATTGCTTTGGCTATTCAGGGTCTTTTGTGATTCCATACAAATTTTAGGATTGTTTGTTCTAGTTCTGTGAAAATGCTTTTGGTATTTTGATAGGGATTACATTAAATGTGCGGATTACTTTGGGCAGTATAGACATTTTAACAATATTTGTTCTTCTAATCCATGAGCATGGAATGTCTTTCCATTTCTTTACATCATCTTCAATTTGTTTCATCAATCCCAGACTTCAAGTTATATTACAAAACTGCAGGAATCAAAACAGTAAGGTACTGGCACAAAAATAGACACAGAGATCAAAAGAATAGAATAGAAAACTCAGAAATAAACCCCACAGTTATATGGTCAGTTAGTCCTGGACAAAGGAGGCAAGAATATGCAATAGGAAAAAGTATCTTCAACAAACGGTGTTGGAGAGCTACACAGAAAAGAATGAAACTGGATCACTTTCTTACACCATATATAAATTCAAGATGGACACCAAAATAAATTCAAGATGGATTAAAGACCTAAATGTGAGACTGGAAACCATAAAAATCCTAGAAGAGAGAGCACACAGGAAGTAGTATCTCTGACATTGGCTACAGCAACATTTTTCTAGATATGTCTCCTGAGGCAAGGGAAACAAAAGCAAAAATAAACTATTTTTGACTACATCAAAATAAAAAGCTTCTGCACAGTGAAGGAAACAATCAATAAAACTAAAAGGCCATCTATGGAAGGGGAGAAGATATTTGCAAAGACAAATCCAATGAAGGGTTAGTATCCAAAATATATCAAGAACTGATACAACTCAAAACCCAAAAAACAATCCAATTAAAAAATGGGCAGAAGACACGAACAGACATTTTTCCAAAGAAGACATATGGTCAACAGACACGTGAAAAGATAGTCAACATCATTCATTATAAGGGAAATTCAAATCAAAACTACAATGTGATATCACCTCACACCTGTCAGAATGGCTAAAATTGAAAACACAAGAAACAATAAGTATTGACAAGGATGGGGAGAAAAAGGATCCCTCTTGCACTCTTGGTGGGAATGCAAACTGGTACAGCCATTGGGGAGAACAGTATGGAGGTTCCTCAAAAAGTTAAAAATAGAACTACCCTATAATCCAGTAATCATACTATTGGGTATTTATTTAAAGAATATAAAAACACTAATTCAAAGGGATACATGCACTCCTATGTTTATTGTAGCATTATTTACAATAGCCAAATTACGGAAGCAGCCCCAAGTGTCCATCGATAGGTGAATGGATAAAGAAGATGGGGAATATTATTCAGCCATAAAAAAGAATGAAATTGTGCCATCTGCAATAACATGGATGGAGGTAGAGCATATAATGCTAATCGAAATAAGTCAGAGAAAAAGAAATACCATATGATTTCACTCATATGTGGAACTTAAGAAACAAAAACAAATGAACAAAGGAAAAAAAGAGAAGACAGACATGCAACTCTTGATCTCGGGATTGAGAGTTTGAGCCCCACATTGGGTGCAGAGATTACTTAAAAATAGTCTTAAAAAAAAAAAAAGAAACAATGCAGCACCTGGGTGGCTCAGTCGGTTGAGCATCTGACTCTTGGCTTGATCTCATGGGTCGTGGGATTGAACATGGTGGGCTCTGCACAATGGTGGGGAGTCTGCTTCAGATTCTCTCCCTGCGCCCCTCCCCCCACCCCGCAAGGACATGCACATGTGCTCTCTCCCTCTTTCAAATAAATAAAAATTAAAAAAAAAAAAGAAAGAAAGAAAGAAAAAAAGACTCTTAACTATAAAGCAGTGATGATTACCGGAGAGGCGGTGAATGGGGGATGGGTGAAATAGGTGGTGGGGATTAAAGAGTACACTTATGATGATGAGCCTTGAGTAATGTATAGAATTGTTGAATCACTAAATTTTACACCTGAAGCTAATGTAACACTTTATGTTAACTATACCGGAATTAAAAAAACTTAATTTTTAAAAAAAGAAGGAAATTCTGATACACGGATAAACTTTGAGGACATTATACTCAATGAAATAAGCCAGTCACAAAAAGACAAATACTGTCATGATTCCACTTGAGGTACCTAGAGTAGTCAAATTCGTAGAGATTCAAAGTACAATACTGGCTGCCAGGACCTGGGGAAGAGGAAATGGGGAGTTATTGTTTAATGGGCATAGTTTCAGTTTTGCAAGATGAAGAGTTCTGGAGATTGGTTGCACAACATGAATATACTTAACATTACTGAACTATACACTTAAAAATGGTTAAGATGGTAAATTTTATGTTACATGTATTTTACCACAATAAAATAAAACAAAACAAAACCTGCCAATCACCCACAGTTTCAAGATTTTTCTGCCCTAGGTTTAGGATTGTGCACACATAAACTCATAAAAAGAACATATATTAACTATATATAAAAGTACCACATTCCAATGAGATACTGTATTATGTATAATTAGAGCATGGAATTTTACACACACACACACACACACACACACACACACACACAATGCAGGGGCTAAGGGTACTGACCCCTGCATAGTTGAAAATCGATGCACAACTTTTAACTTCCTCAGAACTGAACTACTAATAACCTATTGCTGACTGGAAGCCTTACCAATAACATAAACAGTCAATTAACACATATTTTGTACATTATATGTATCATGTACTATATTCATATAATAAAGTAAGCTAGAGAAAATGTTAAGAAAACTGAGAAAATACATTTATAGTACCATACTGTATTTATTGAAAATAATCTGCACAGAAGTAAACTCACGCAATTCAAACCCATGCTGCTCAAGGGTCAAATGTATATATAATTTTGTATATATCGCATGTATTTCATATGTATAAATTATACACATAAAATAAGAAATTACTAGATTTAAGGTGTTCAAAAGGTTGGGATTAGGAAAATATATATAGGAATCTTTACCACAGCAGAGATCTTCAGCTTTTTCTTTTTTGCTACCACACACTTTAGAGACATACTCCTTTCAGAAATCTCAAATGGGAAGAAGGAGAAGGTATAATGTAAAAGAGGCTCCCACCTCTTATCTCCTTGAGGGAAAACAATCTTTCTCCTTTCCATTAAAAAATTCTCTACTTCTTGAAAAATGAACCAATGACAAGGATGAGAACTGCAAACAGCACAAACACAGACCAGTAAGCTTCTTTTAAGAATTATATCTTGGGGCACCTGGGTGGCTCAGCTCATGATCTCAGGGTCATGGAGCCTGCTTAAGGTTCTCTCTCTGCCCCCCAGCCCCATTCCGCTTGTGCACCCTCTCTCGAAAAATAAAATAAAATTGTATCTTACTCATTACTGTGTTTCCTAGAAATCCTGTCAAAATCCCTGGCACACAGTTAGGATCAACACATTCTAAAGGTGAGGAGTAGGTTTGAAGGAGAGGGACATCTCTTCACTTGGGAGTCATAGAAGAAAAAAAAGAGTATGGGCATTGAGACAGATACTTCTGATGTGCCCACACCTAATTCAGTGATCCCATACATAATAAATAGCCTCAAAAGTCTTGAGAAAAAAGGAGAGAAATTCATTTACGAAAATAAGAGGCAGCAAGGGGGCTTAAAGACAGAGGAGAAAAGAAAACCATAAATGCAGGCTGTGGAAATACAAAAGAGATAATTAAAAGTATTATGATCCAAGTCCAAGCTGACATTGATTAAAGAAAAGGTTAAATACAAATACTTCTCTATCTTCTTTTAATACCACCCACATATCAGAAAAAACATAGAAAGGAGACCACATGGGTAATCTAGAAATGAAGGTCAGGGCACTGGCCTTGGTGAAGTAAGACACCAATGAGAATTTACTTGAAACAAAATGCGTGAACAGGTGGCTAATATCTCTCTGAAAAGGTTTCTAGAAAAGGTAATTTTAATATGGCTTAACAGAGGGCGCCTGGGTGGCTCAGTCGTTAAGCGTCTGCCCTGGGCTCAGGTCATGATCCCAGGGTCTTGGGATCGAGTCCCACATTGGGCTCCCTGCTCGGCGGGAAGCCTGCTTCTCCCTCTGACCCTCTCCCCTGCTTGTGTTCCTGCTCTCGCTGTCTCTCTCTGTCAAACAAATAAATAAAATCTTTAAAAAAAAATATGGCTTAACAGAACAAAAGTATACTACAAAACATTTTTTTTCAGGTTAGTATTTGTACTTAGCAATTACACTACCAGTTTCTTATATGGCAGTGTTCACAAAACAAGACAATGTCAATTAGTTTGAAAATCAATTCTCCCAACTAGACGGAAAAGCAAGGTCCTCAAGTAGCCATGAAGACATACTTTGGATCAGAGAGAAAACATGAGAGCACTAGGAAGGATAAGGACAGTTCAGTGTTCATGGATCAACCTAACCACAGTGTTAAGACTAGGATATGGCATTAACTGGGATACAGGCATCAGGCTAATGAACAGGACATGAGTCTTGAGTTCATTAGAGGGTATCTGCCAGTTATCAGATTGTAATCATTTCTTATCAGAGTCATGCTTAAACCAAGGGGGAGAAATTTTACTCAAGATAAGGTTTCGACAAAATTTTACCTTGAAGTACACTATCTCTGAATTTATGAAAAAGAAGTTTCTTTTTCTTAACCTGTTACTAAAATATTCTAGAGCTGTAAGGTTCAGTCCTACTATTCTCACAAATCAATACAAGATATCTAATTACATTTAAATCCACATTTATTAAGTACAGTGGTATACAAAGTATTCTATCAAGCTGACCAAGTCCTTGACCTCAGGTAATCTTAAAATGGAGTTCTTCTTTGGATATAGGGGGAAGGCAGGTAGTTAATGGAGGAGAGGTTGTATACACGATGAACTACAATTAACACAAGGTTCAGAGTAATAAAAGTTAAAAATGACACATATATAGTGCCTCAGAAGAACAAATGTGAGAGATCAGTTCTGGTATGTTTCAAAACAAAATTGGCATTTAAAAACAGGTTACAGAAACATATGACATACGTAGTGGGGGAGGGAAGGATTAGTAAGTGGTAATTTCAGTTTGAAGAAATATGAGCAAAGACTGGAAGTGAGAAACTGCCTGAGGATTTTAGGGAACACTCAGTTGTTTGATCTGAGTAGGGTTAACCCTGTGTGTTAAGAAATGGTATCGTTAAACAGGAAAAGCTTTATCCATTTCATCTTTAAATGTTTTTGACACACATAGGAGCGAAATTTTATTATTCCTGTGCTCATCAGTGTTTATGATCCCCTTTTATTGTTACTTATCTATTTTCTATGGTTCTGTCCATTATTAGGTACATATAATTTAAAATGGCTGTTTTCATCTTGAACTGAAACTTTTACCTTTATAAAGTCCTGCTTTTTTATCTCTAGTAATACTTTTTTGCTTTAGAAGCTACTTTGCTACAAGGTTATATGTGTTAAAAACAAAAGAGAAATGGTAAGGTAAGAATTAAGGCAGGATGTTGCTCCACCGCACCCTGTATGTACCTCAACACACCTTTTGCTTTTTTTTAAACAAACAAAACAAATTATCAAGTGGATTTGTAATTACTTATTTAGATTGCCTCTCCTATTAGATTGGGCTCCTCCAGGGCAAGAGTCCAAATCACTGATTTTTGAATTCTCAAAGCCAGGGCTTGGCACATGGCAGATATTCACTAAATGTTTTTTTGAAGTAATTGCTAAATGAACAAATGAATGGACAGTATAGTAGAACCAGATCAGAGAGTCTTAAATGCTTATTATTTACTTCTGTAGGAGATTAAATGAAAATACTTTATGTAGTGTCACATTTAAGGGACAGTTAATTCCGAGGAGATAAAAAAGTAGTCAAATAATACTAGAAAATAAAAACAGAAAATTATGGGGTGTCTGGATGGCTCAGTCATTAAGCGTCTGCCTTCGGCTCAGGTCATGATCCCAGAATCCTGGGATCGAGCCCCGCATCAGGCTCTCTGCTCCGCAGGAAGCCTGCTTCTCCCTCCCCCTCTCCCCTTGCTTGTGTTTCCTCTCTTGCTGTGTCTCTCTCTGTCAAATAAATAAAATCTTAAAAAAAACAAAAACAGAAAATTACTCTAAAAGCCATAGAAGTATTTAAAGTACACATAATCCAACATGGGCTTAAGGAAATTGTATTATTAAATTCTCACAACCCATTAAAAGTAGAGTATTTCCACCACTTAGGGTTATGAATTTGGCTTTAAGATAAAGTTACATGTACTTCACATTTTAAATGCAGTTTTTATCTGTATATTTGAAGTTAAGAAATTAACAAATGATGAGATGAGACTAGAAAAATACTCTTGGGACCTTCTCACTTTTTCCTAAAGTCTACATTTATAATGTCTACGGATCCTTTATGACATTCCAGAAAAAAAAAAAAAGAATTTTCTTAAGTTGAACTTGCTTTGCTTCTCTAAATATATATTTTAAAATAAAGGTCAAGAAAATAATGAGACAGTATAATTCTGATCTTCACATACAAGGAGGGCCCAGTATCTTTAAATCTTTCCAGACTCAATTATGTTGCCTAAAATTCATATTCTTGAAAATTCATAATATTTACTGAATTAAGCCATACTCTAATACTACAATAGTAATGGAAATTATTTTGTCCCTCTCTTCCAGATCTAGTATTATTACTTTATTGTAATTCAAGGGATTTGATAATACCAAGAAAAATAAGGTGACAGGGTGATTAACATAATAAAATAAAAGTAAAAAAAAAAACTACGAAAAAAGTCAATAAAAAAGAAGAATTTAAAAACCAATTTCCTGATAACCACAACTAAAGTATTAAGGAAAAAAGGCTAATAGCATAAAGAGGCAGAAGTAGCATTATAAATACCTCAAGAAAAACACAGCCCAAGTAACAATAAGGCAAGGAAATCTGAAATCAACTATCTTGCTCAAGAAAACCTTCAGTAGTTTCCCTTGACTCTGAGACACCATTTAAATCCTTCAGTCTGGCACTAAAATCTTCACCAATTTTACCCAAACTTAACTTTCCATTTTTATTTCCCCTCAACCATCCCAGACTGCAGCCAAGCCAGACCATTCACCTTTCATTACCTATACTCACTGGTTCTTTCCTTCTCTAGAATGTTCCTTCATCCATGTCTACCTAGTGATTTAAATCTATTCTCTAAGCTCTAGCTCAAACTCTATTGGACCCTTTCCTGTGTTGTCGTTACCTGTTTCATGACCTACTTTCTTCCTCACAACTTTCCCTAACCTCTCCAGTCCAGCCATTCTTTATTCTTTTGAACTTCTCAAGCATTTATTATTGTGTTCTTCATTTGGCACATCATTATTTGCTTTTGTTCTCTCAGATAAATATATACAAATGAAAAGTCACTTTCTTTGAGACAAGAGTACCTGCTCCATAAATATGGACAAGTCTTAGCAATAATCCAGTGAAAATCATCTTACTATAAATAATTCATGACAGTTTCCCCAAGTTAAATTAACAAGCTGTTTCATTTCTCCACTCAGTTACTGTATGCTTAGAAGACAAATTATAATGGCAGACTTGCCATAGTATCAATTAAAAAAACCAGCATCTCTTCCAAATACACTTTGAATATATGCAGTTCATTGTACATCCATTATACCTCAATAAAGCTAAAAAAAAAAAAAAAGGTATTTCCCCCCCCCATCTGAGGGTTTTTGGATGAAATACTGTGGTGTGGATAATTATATTGAAGACTGTGTTCCCTTGGTATTACAGCCCATACAAGAGTTGGCTTGAGTTTCTGGCTAATGGAAATATCATAAGGCAACAGTTATGTTGGGATACAGATTAATTCCTAACTTTCCAGCCATTTCTTAACTAATTTCTTAATTATGTGTCATTGGTGGTAAAGGGTGATCAACCAAATGACCAGATGTGAACGGCCCAGGATAAGACCCTCCACAAATAATTAATGCATATTACTTGCTTTATACCATGTCAAATGTGTTTGCTTTCATCTTAAAGACAGTTATACAATTAGCAAATAAAAAAATCTTAAAAAACTTGGATGGGCATCTCTGACACCTGTGTAAAAATACAAATCTCTTATAAGTGCCCGACTTACAAATGACCATGTGTAGAAATATTCTCAAATCTCATTGACCCCCAACTAAATAAACACCAATGGTACTACATTTTTTTCTGTAACCTAGCCTCAAAATCTGAAAGAACTTCTTCCACACCCCTGCCATTAGTTCTTGATCCCAGTTCTCAGGTATGAAGAACATCTTCATGAATCTCTCCTCTACTCTCATCCAACTTAAAGGGAAACATTACCGAGATGTTGTTTTGCTCATTGCCTCCATCCTGAGACCACCCTACTTCTAGAAATGTATTTCCCTTTCTTTTCCCATACTCTTTTGCCCCTAAGAGCCTGTCCAACATATGTGTTATGAAATATTCCTCCTCCATCATTACTTTAAGGAGAAGGATGGCGCTAGCTTATCAAATGAAATTATTTCTCTCAAGTTTCAACTTGGGACTCACTGTCCCACTAAAACAATGATAATGGGTTTGGGGTCACAAAGCAACACCAGCATTCTGCTAAAATAATATAAATGTGCTTGACCTTGAAGTTGCTAAAAACTTATTTCCAGGCACTTTTCTCAGAGGTTCTGATGTAGTAGGTAGCAAGTGTGTATTTAAATACTCTAGGTTAATTGTCAGTAGGATGGCCATATCATTTATTGTCCAAATCAGGGCACTTCAAAGTGAAAGAGGGCACTTTTATAATTATGCCACAACAACAGGCATTAACTGGGACTGTCCCAGGTAAACTAGTGACTATCCTATATATCAGGTAAGTTTGGAAAAACAGATGAATCAGTATCTCTCCAATTCTCCAACAGGACATAGAACTAACTAGGACCTTTAATGTGTTCATATATACACTGGCATTTTCTGTGGAACACAGAGTCTAAATACTGAGTAATTGTAGAGTGCATAAAAGCTACACAAACATCTAGATATCAAGGTCTACGTAAAATCAACAGTAGCCAATAATAAGTACATGAAAAAATGTTCAACATCTTTAATCATTAGTGAAATGCAGATCAGAACCACAAGATATTACTGCACACCTATGAAAATCGCTATAATCAAAGACTGACAATGACAGCACTGGTGAGTATGAGGAGACTGCAACTCCTTCATACTGCTGCTGGGAATGCAAAATAGTACAGCTACTCTGGAAAATAACTTGTCAGTTCTTCAAATGGCTAAACACAGAGTTATCATGTGACCCAGCAATTCTACTCCTAGGTATATACCCAAGGGAAATGGAAACATATACCCACACAAAACTTATACAAGAGTTTTCATAGCAGTGTTATTCATAATTGCCAAGAAGTAGAAACAACTCAAATGCTCCTCAACTGATGGATTAAAAAAATGTGGTATATCCATACAGTGGTATATTATTCAGTCACAAAAAGGAAAGAAGCACTGATTCATGCTACAACATAGATGATTCTTAAAAACTATGCTTAAGTGAAAAGACAGTCACAAAAAATGACATACTGTATGATTTCATGTGTATGAGACATCCGGAAGAGGCCAACCTATAGAGACTGAAAGTAGGTTAGTGGTTCTCTAGGTCTGTCTTTAAGATGAAAGCAATCAGTGCTCGCTTTGGCAGCACATATACTAAAATAAGATGAAAGCAAACACATTTGACTCAGTATAAAGCAAGTAGTATGCACTAATTATTTGTGGAGGGTCTTATACTGGGCCATTCACATTTGGTCATTTGGTTGATCACCCTTTACCACCAATGACACATAATTAAGAAATTAGTTAAGAAATGGATGGAAAGTTAGGAATTAATCTGTATCCCAACATAACTGTTGCCTTATGATATTTCCATTAGCCAGAAACTCAAGCCAACTCTTGTATGGGCTATAATGTACAATGTACACTATTAAATTTCTTAATTAGCCCACTCTGAGTAGCTCAGGCTTGGTTATAATGTCATAAATAACTAGCACTTGAGTCAAGAGGGAAGGTCCTCTAAGTACATAAGTAATTAGTTTTAAGCAAGTAACACTATAACGCAGAGATGAACAAAGTATGGAGTTTGATTGTAGTATGACAAGCTATCTTGAAATATTCTCCAATAAACTTGCCTCCATTAAATTATGAGGCTAAAAAAAGAGCATATTAATTGACCTGATTAATTCCTTTATACCTGGTATAGTATAAAGTTGGACTTGTAGTTTAGAGATGTGTGATGAAGTCTTGCCTGGGCCGTTAATTTAGTATCTTTGAAGCATGGGATGCCAGGTGAAGAGTTGTGAGAGAAATGAGATCAAGACAAGAATGGCTGTATTCTTAAAAAAAAAAAATTTTTTTTTATTTATTTGAGAGAGATAATGAGAGTAAGAGAGAGCACAAGTAGGGGGAGGGGCAGAGGGAGAGGGAGAAGCAGACTCCCTGCTGAGCAGGGAGCCCCTAAACATGGGGCTCTATCACAGGACCCTGGGACCACGACCTGAACCGAAGGTAGACGCTTAACTGACTAAGCCACCCAGGTGTCCCTACAATACCTGTATTCTTTATGACAGGATTTTATAATAGGATATGTAAAAGCAATTCAATTCATGATTACCAGACCACCACCAACTTTCACTTGGTTTTCTATTGTGCATTTAGAAGGGTAAACCCCTTGGAACTTCATATATTTAATTAAAAAGACCACTTACTGAGATTCCTGTCCTTTCTTTTCCTTTTTTTTTTTTTTAAAGATTTCATTTGTAAGTAATCTCTACGTTGACTGTGGGGCTTGAACTTACAACCCCAAGATCAAGAATGGCATGCTCTAGTAATCGAGCTGGCCAGGTGCCCCTTGTTCCTCCTTTTTCATCGCTCATTCATCCTGTCCTGTCTTTAAGTAAATATGTTCAAAGACAAGGGGAAAGAAGAGAAGAACAAGTAGGTGGAAGAGAAATCAAGAAAAGGAAATGGAAGCTGCAGCCATTTATAATATGGAAATTTTGACTCTAATGGATTTCCACTAAGTCATGAGCCTCTTGAAAGTAGGGTTTATGTCTTTAAGGACAGAAGCAATTTATTTAGTAGTCATTTCTGTGATCTTAGTGGAACTTTCACAAACAAGAACATCAATTATCTCTTATCGTAGTACCAGCATTTCTTTAAGCATTTTCACAAATGCCACATAAACCAAGAGAAAATGACATGAGGAAAGATGAGTAAGTCCTTTCTAAAATTAAAGTATAGGTGTTATATGCCAATAAAGTCCAAGTACACATAAGCAGTATTTAATATTTAAATCAATCCTCTTAAACTGTTGCCTATTTTATTACTGGGTTTTCCATCTCAGTAGTAAGGTAAATGCTACTGAAACGTTGTGTAGCAGCTGCACGTAGTTTTGGAAAAGCCATAAAATGATTTTCATACACCACAAACACAGCCTGAAAACTAGACTGCAAAAGACACTACTCTTTTTGTTTTAATTAAATTTCAAAATCTGCATTCATTAGGCATAACATTAAAACTCACAAAAAGCTGTGGAATGTGTACACTGGAACATTATACCAGGATAACCCTTTTGTGTAATGTAATACGGCAACCAGAAAATTTCATTCTTAATTTACCATAAAAATTTAACAAAACTTTAAGCTAGAAAAGACCCTCTAGATCATGTATATACGATTTTAAAAGTGGGTCTTTAAAATTTCAAAACAATTACCAGTAGAAACGACAATCTTTACTAAAAAATAAGCAAAATACACAGTACTCCTGCATAGTAGACACAAAAACGTAAGTCAAAAGGTCATGCCTCTCTAGATTAAGGGCGACTCATATAAAAGTTAATGTCAAATTAATATATTCTTTAAAAACTTCTACCTCTAAAATTCAATGACTTTATGTGCTGAAATGCTAATTTCTAGGAAAGACAATTACTTTAAACACTCAATTACCTAAAATCAGTCAATGGACTAGGAAACGGGTTAAATCCTAAAATTTCAGTAAGAATGTTCAAAACTTTAAAAAAGAATGACTTTATGGGGTGCCTGGCTGGCTCAATCAGTAGAATATGTGACTCTTGATCTTGGGGTTGTGAGTTTAGCCCCATGTTGGGTGCAGAGATTATTTTTTTAATTATTTTTTAAAGATTTTATTTATTTATTTTGACAGAAAGAGAGACAGCGAGAGAGGGAACACAAGCAGGGGGAGTGGGAGAGGGAGAAGCAGGCCTCCCGCGGAGCAGGGAGCCCAATGCGGGACTTGATCCCAGAGTCCTGGGATCGAGCCCCACATCGAGATCCCTGTTCAGCAGAGAGCCTGCTTCTCCCTTTCCCTCTGCCTACTTGCGCTATCTCTGTGTCAAATAAATAATCTTAAAAAAACAAGCAAGACAATATTCTCAGCTATTGTGCCTTAATTTTGTATTAACAAAAATTCAAGATCTAGGAAATGAATGGACTAAAGGAAATAAATGGATTTTTGTGCTGTACGCTGCATGTTAGCAGGTGTTTCTAATTTGAAGATTTAAAACTTATTCTCATATACTCTTGTGAGTCAAACAGCTTTATTTTATTTATCTATTTTTTAAAGATTTTATTTATTTGAGAGAGAGACACAGTGAGAGAGGGAACACAAGCAGGGGGAGTGGGAGAGGGAGAAGCAGGCTTCTTTCTAGTTCAAGCAAAGGCTTAACCACCGAGGCGGAGCAGGGAGCCCAATGCGGGGCTCGATACCAGGACCCTGGGATCATGACCCCAACCGAAGGCAGACGCTCAACGACTGAGCCACCCAGGCGCCCCCAAACAGCTTTATTTTAGATAAAAATCAGAAAAAGCACATAGGCAGCAATTGAAGGAATAGAAAAACAAATTCATACACGCAACAACATGGATAAATGTTAAAAACATGCTGAATTAAAGAAGCCTTACACAAAAGAGCACATATTGTATGATTCCATTTATGTAAGTCCCTAGCACAGGAAAATATATGATGAAAACAAATCAAAACTTTTGGTTGTTGTTTATTGGTGTGATAGCAATGTTCTGTATCTTGACAGACACATGAGTCTATACAATTTGTTGAAAATTCACTGAATGATAAGTTCCTGATTTATGCATTTCCTCTATGCATATTTACCCATAAAAAATAATCAAACACTGAACTCTAGTTAATTACATGCATGCCAAAGTGTTCAGGAGTGAAGTATACTGATCCTTGAAATTTATTTTGAAATGTGTCAAAAAAATGAGATGGATTCATCCAGAACAAAGCAAACAGAGCAAAATGTTAACTGTAGAAATGAGTCACCTATCAAACTTTGTATATACTTGGAAAATTTCAGCAGCAGGTTTCTCAAAAGCAACCCAGATGCTAGAAGACACCAGCGACACGTGTAAGTACAAAGGGGAAATGACTCTGAAGTTAGCATTCTATATCCTTCATCAGGTATGATGGCAGAATAAAGACTTCAGGCATCTAAAGTCTGAAAAGGTTTACTTTTCAAGCAACCTTTTAAAGGAAAATATCTCAGGCTACAATCTAGCAAAATGAGTATAAAAACCAAGAGATGAAGGATCCACAGAAGTCAGCAAACAGCTGACTCAACCTCAAAGGGCAGAAGGGAAGTCCCAGGATGAGGGCAAGAAACAAGAATCCAAAGAAAATCTCTGAAGTAAAGAGGACTCCATGAAACTGAGACTGAATAACTTTGATATGTTGATGGTACATTACTGCTTGTCAATCAGAAAAAAAGACAATTAGAAACTCCAGAATAAATTTTAAAAAGTTACAGAAAATCCATGCTTCCAATGTGTAAGAAAACAATGTGACATGATTTTGATAAACTGATGGAAGCATAAAGAAGAATGCATTTGATTTTTGGTGCTAAGAACATTCTAGCTCTCTTCAAGAGACTCCTGAATCCAGATAATAAGATAGTAGATAAGGGAATGATAAGCAATTACAGATCCACTGTACTATTTGATTTTTATGTGCAATGCACTGTTTTGATTTTTAAAAAAGCTTTTAAAAAGTACAAACTTTCCAAAAAGTTCATTTTAGAAAAGCAGTGAGTTTTTAAACTGGTTGTTTTTATCCCAGTCAAAAAGTAAAGCTTACAATCTGCTGAATGTATTAAATATTTTTAAAAATTTTAATTTATTTTTTCCTTTTTTAATGAAATATTTTTGACTTCAAAAGACACACAAGTTGGCAAAATTACCCGAGTTAAAAAAGCCAAAACACTTAATTCTGAACATATTTTTCAAATCAGCTTATCAAAATGATTTAAAAATAGTTTTTAAAACTGTCCTTCAAAACATTTCTTTCCTGTGATTGTACCATCTTGCATAATATAAAAGCCTAAAACCAGAAAGTGGTATCATTATGGTCCAGCCTCCTCGTTCTGTGACGAGATCTAATGCACTTTGAGGCCTAGGATGGAGTCTCTCAGCCAGTAATAATATGGAATACAATCTGGTAAGTCTAAAGAGGGTGCTAAACACCCAGGGGGAATAAAATGGGGAGACACATACCTACTGAGGACATTTACAGGGTTACTTTTCCTCTCCCTTTTCCCCGTTATTAGGACAACTAGGCCAAGCAGGAGGGTCTTACACCTGGGCAGGTAAAGTCTCCCATCCTTACCCACACCTTAGGTTCCACTCTCTGGGGGCACTACTTTTTGACTGGGATATTTTTGACATGGATATTGATGCACCTTTATGATTAACATTTCAGTTACACTCTCCTCCTCCAACTAGATCTCCTCTCCGCTGACTATGCCCTTCCTCCATATATCAAAAAAAAAAAAAGCTATACACACACACACAAATATAAACATACAAATCTATACCAAGTACACATCTGTATATTATGTATATATCCTTATCTGTGACTATATACCTGAAGACGCTGAAACATCCCTTAGAAACGTACTCCTGTCACAAGAATAGTTCAAGCAAAGGCTTAATGACTGTCTGCCTGATTTCTCTGTCGTATCAGATCCCCACCACAGCTGGCTTGAAAGGCAGGAGCCAGGCATCTCTCTCTCCTGTCCTCATTCTAATACCCCCTGGAAGAAAAAAGGAAATGAAAATCAGATAACTTTAGGACAAGCTGCCCAGGTGATTGCCACTGGATTGATCCTTGAGAACCACAGAGGTTGGACAAGATGAATTCTCACATTTCAACACAAAGATGTGCCTACTGCTCAATGTAAATTTTGCAGGTTAATTTTGTTTAAGAAAAACTACTGCATCTTTTGGTTTAGCACTGAAAAGACAAGAAATCCTTGATAAGTGAAGATTAAAGATTTGGGTTGAGACTTTGCAAATGTCCCTTAAAATCCAGTACATTTGGGATTAAGAGGCTCTACAGTGGAAATGATTCATTTGTCTAAAAATATGCACAGCTGACAGTCCCAGAGCCACACCTCAAAGTGTTCTTAATGTACTTGTTCCTTTAAATGCTGTCTTCAGAATGATGCTGCTGAACATCAGTAAACAAGTATAAGTTCCATCTCCATCTCCTCCATTTCATGGCTTTTGCACCTTGTACCTACTAGCTGGAATGTTCTTCCCTTACATATCTCATGGCTTGTTCCCTTACTTCATTCAAGAGTTTGCTCAAATGTCAAGAGGTCTTCCCTGGTCACCGAGTCTCAACAAATAGACCCTATACCTCATTCCGTCAATCCTTAAGCTCTCAACCTGCTTTTGTTTTAACTGCAATAATCTCTATATTTCTACCTGACATTATATTTTATATATATTTCATTTCTTTGTCTCACCCACAAGAAAATGAGATCTAGGAGGGCAAGGGCATTCTCTGTTTTACAAAACCAGTGGAGGGTACAAAGTAAGTTTTCAATAAATACTTGGTGAATGTAAGAATCCACACTTTTCATGTCCTATATAGCAACAATCAATTCACTTTATTTAGCTTTGCAGATAAATGCAAAGTTAAACTTACTACTCTAATGATGTAGAGTTTTAGTGGCAAGAGGTTTTGTTTTTTTTTTTTTTTAGAACATTATATATGATTTGGTTCAGTATTATAGAATCATTAAAGATTTGGAGTCATTTATACTTCAATTTTATTAATTGAATACATGCTAAAGAACCATTCTTTAATTTAAGGCAGAGGTTTTTATGGCAGTTTCCTTCATTCTTCAACAACAGAAAGGACTGGAGTGAGTGGCAAATGATCTTAAAGGAGGCATCAAAATTACTCCCCCATTTCTGATAAATTCTTTTACCTTCTTTGTCGACCCTTCTCTTTCCTTCTTACCATGATTCCTAGCTAAAAGGAATAATAGAAAACTACATAAATAAAGCTCCACTCTTAAGTAAATACCACTACAATGAACCAAATTTACATAAAGGTTACCATGCTGTGGTATGTGAACTTTCCATGGAAAAAAATTAGCTAATCCCATACAACAGACAGAGGAGGACAAGTATGAATGGAAGAGAACAAGAATCAATTCTTTGGTGGTTTCTATATTCCCCAAACCTTACAGGCATGATCTTGTTTCCTTCCTTCAAAGTATGGTGTCATTATCCCCATTTTACAGATGAAGAAACAGATTGAAAGGCTCAAAATCATATCAGTTATTCAATGGAAGACTTGTGATATTTAATCAAGTCTCTGAGTTTTGAAACATATATTTCTTTCCACTGGACAAGCAGTTTTCAAACTGTGTTCAAGGACCACTGTCGATCAAGATCCTTTCAAAGGGTCTATGAGGCCCCTCACTTTTCTTCCGAATGTTGGTTTGTGGCCAAATGGTTTTCTTATACTTCAACCAAAATCAAATGTCCTATCAGAGTGAATGCAAAAGCAGAAAGAAGAACCCAGTTACCTTCTGATAAGTCAGATATTAAGGAGATTTGCAAAAATGTAAAACAATCCCATTCTTCTTGCTATTTTTTAATTCTGAAAAGTTATTTTTCATAAAATATGGTATTTATATTAATATGCAGTGAGTTTATTATTCTTTTTAAATGAATCATTACATGTTAAAGAAATTCTCTTATATAATACTGTTAAAAATGGTAACATTCCCCAAATTACCAAACCTACCTATGTGTTTGACACAATCTGTATCAAAAATCCAAGCTGATCTTAAACTAATGAAGAAATAAAAGGGACCCAGAATAGCCAAAACAATTCTGAAAAAGAGCAAAGTTGGAGGACTCAGAAGTCCCAATTTAAAAAACTTGTTACAAAGTTACATAATCAAATGGTGTGGTACTACTGGTCTAGTGATAGACCTATAAATCAATGTAATAGAATTTAGAGTTGAGAAATAACCTCCTACATTTATGGTCAACAAAAGAGCCAAGACAATTCAACAGGGAAAGAACAGTGTTTTCAACAAATGGTATGGAGATAAAAATGATATCCACATGTAAAATAATGAATTTGCACCCCCTACCTCATACCACACACAAAAATTAATTCCAAATGGATCAAGGTCATCCATTATCACAAAAAATGTATCCTCCCCAAGTTGGTGGTCTTTTACTTTTGGCCTCCTCACATTACCCTCCAGTTGTTTTAGAACATTTAGTACTTTTGTATTAAAAAGTGTAGGGTCATACAGTAACTACAGTGTAACTTAACAAGCACTTATATCACTTTCTTCCCCCAAATGATTTATTTGCTGGTTCTGTATGTCTTTACAAGAAGGTAACATCTTTTATTTTATCTTACAGATAATCAATAAGTTTAATATATAAATATCTGGTTAAATAATGAATACACAGCCTCTTGTTAAAATCCTTTTACCACAACTGGAAAATGAACAATATAGATAACTAATGTCAGATTCCTTTTAGTTTATATGAAAAGGGGTTGAAAAGTCAAAGGGCAGTAAACCTTTATAAAAGGAGAATGAAGAAAGAATTGGCATTTAGGGAAAACAAGGCATATAAAATGAAAACAGAAACTGCACCTTGGATATGTCTGACGTAGAGGTATTTCTCTTGTGCTCAGATGCATGTGAACTTGACTTGGTGAAACTAACACAAATGAACAATATAAAATGTATGAATGGTATTTTAAAGGATATTTGCTTAAAATTATACTTTTTCTCAATGCTATACAGGAACATATATGTAAATATCAGGGTTTGTGCTTAACTTTTATCTTTCAGATAATTATACATTCATAGGAAGTTGCAAAAAAAAGTATAGAAAGCTCCCCTGTACTCTTCACTCAGTTTCCCCCAATGATAGCCTTATGTAAATATAGTTCAACATCAAAAGCAGGGATTGACATTGATATACAACCTTAGTCAGATTTTGCCAGTTTTACCTGCACTCATTTGTCTGTTTCTTTCTCTCTCTCTCTTTTTTTTTTAAGAGAGTGAGAGAGTGCATATGCACAAGTGCTCATGCTTGAGTGGGGTGGAGGGGCAGAGGGAGAGATTCTTAAGCAGGCTCCACGCCCAGTGCAGAGTCTGACTCAAGGCTCCATCTTACCACCCTGAGATCATGAACCGAGCTGAAATCTGGAGTCAGACACTTAAACTTACCCACCTAAGCGCCCCCATTTGTCTGTGTTTCTATGCAATGTAGATTTAGGTAACCACCATACAATCAAGAAACAGACCTGTTCCATTACTACAAAGATCCCCCCTGCTACCCCTTTATAGGTACAACCATCCCGCTCCCTCAAATCCCATCTCTAATGCCTGGCAACCACTAATCTGTGCTCTGTCTTTATAATTTGCCATTTTGAGAATGTTATATAAATGAGACAACATGGTTGTCCCATTTTAAAATTGTTTTTTTCACTTGGTGTAATTACTTTAAAGATCCACCTAAGTTACCTTATCAATGGTTTGCTCCTTTTTATTGCTGCATAGTATTCCATAGTACCGATATAGGAACAGTTTAACCATTCACTCAAGGAAGGGATTTGGGTTGTTTCCAGCAAAAAGATACTATTTTTAAACATAGCAATTCTGTAATAAGCATCTTTCCCAAGAGCACTTTAAAAATGAGGGCCTTATGTTCATTTAAGTCCTTGCTTTGCATACATTTACAGTTTTTCCCCCCACAACATTAGACCTTTCTTTTGTAATTAAATTCCATAGCTTCTCTATCGAGAAACAAGGCATCAAGGTAAATCTGCAGTTAAACTTCCAACTCAGACTATAAGTTGATATACTGGTTATGGAATATCTTTCAAGCAGAAGAAAGGTTAGTAAAGTTAACTGTACAGCTAGCCCACAAAATTAATTTTTTTATCTGTCAGTGATAAAACTAAAGTTGGGAGAAGTCAAATCATAGTACTTTAAGCTCTTAGGCAAGACAATATCAAATTACTGCCCTTCAAGAAGAAAGGTCAAGAATAAAAACATATGTAACTTATTTTCCATACTTAATTTCTTTTCAAGAGAAAGTACTTATAGGGAGTTGTAGATGAAAACACTAGTCAAGCAGGCTATAACAACAGTAATTTAAACACGCTATATGGTTTAGTATTTATGAAATAAGAAGGCACAAAAACCTCACGATCTGCTTAGAGAAGTGAGCTTACAGGTAGAAGTTTTTTTTTTAAAGTTACAAATCTACAATTCAGAAGGCAAAAGAGAACAAAGATCATAAGTACAGGTTTTCAAAACTCATTGGGAAAAAATGTGAAGTTAATAGGCAACTGTAGAGACTAAGAAGGTAAGAAGAGGCAAAATTTTCAAGGACAAAATCTGGGAAAAAACCAAACTGTTGGAATATAAGACCCAGAACTAGCTTTGAGCCAGGATTAAATAACTCATCTCTTATTTCAACCATCATCCGATGACTAATTGAATTAAATTCTGGAAAAGATACACATGCTTACATCTTATCAGGTACACACAAATATGCTTATATAACATATCCTTATTTGGAAAGCAAAGTTAACTTAATAAAATTCTGTTTGATTTTTAAGATTTGATTCTTTGCACATGTCTGTATTACTAGTAAACATGAGACTTCACAGGATCAAATGCAAGACTATTTTACTTTTTTAAGAAAAAATTACTTTTATACTGAGAAAAAACTGACATGCTCCTTATGTATCTTAGTTATCTTAAATTATAAATTATAAATAATAAGTTATCATCACTGTACACAGGTGTGGCTACAAAGACAGAGTATAGATTCTATGATTTGGAGCTATAAGAGCCTTTTGAAAAGTTGACTGCTATTTGTAGCCACACCTCTTTGACACACAGACTGCCAGAGTATTGACAATAAATCATGAAAGTGTTAATAGTGAAATTTTCTAATTCGAATAGCAACAATATATTATAAACCCATCAAGTCTTAAGTGTTTATTATTGTAACATTTTTCAAGAATGGAGAAAGTAAAAACTTTATCAACTCTCAGTGCTTCTGTTTCTACGGAATTAAAAGTTAACATCAACTCAAATGCGTATAATTAGGTATTCTAAAGTGCCAGTACTAGAAAATCTCTTTCATTATTTGGCAAGGCATGGCAGTGCATTTCTTCTGCATAATTTTTGAAAAAGTTTATTTCAATTTTATAAAATATTCTGCTGATGCCATGTAACGCTCCCCAAAGAAGCATCCAATCATACTGTGTTCATTCACCATTCAGCAAAAGGTACAGCTGCCATGAACCCTGGCCAGGCCTTACTATCAGAAGACTTCACAATAAAACTTTTCATGTTAAACTTCAATTTGCCTACCGGGACAAACTCAAAAGACACTATTATATGTGAAGACCAATACATTTTCAAAAGTGCCTTAAAAGAGAAAGGAACAATATATCTGGGATGTTGTTTCATAGAAAAACACTCAAGTACTGATAAATATTGAAAATTAAAAACAGCAACAAAACTGCAGTCAGCCTATGGCCATAATGAATTCAAAAGACTTACTTAATCTTAACTCTGTATTAGAGAGTTGCTTATCAGTAGCCTGATAGCACAGTGAATATGGAAAGCAACAATATAAACCTTGAAACACCTATCAGCTAACTAAAATTTAAAAGATTTTACAATTTATCACTACAACAATTTACCACATACTTTTATTCCAAATAATTCATTTGAAATATATGCCAAACATGGGGATTTTAACGCAAAAATTAAAAACCTTCTCTAAAATCAACAACTCTTCAGTCTCTGATTACCAGTTTCCCACATACCTTTTACTTTGAAAATGGCTAGCAGCAAACTACACCAATTTAAATCCCTATATAAATGAAAACTCCCGTAGTACTCTGCCATAACAGAGCAAGTTCTGAGGCTTCAACATCTTGTGCATGTATATCACTCATTCTCTTAAGATGCATTAATAATATTTAATAACACATGCTATGTATTAAACACAATAGTAGGGGCGCCTGGGTGGCTCAGATGGTTAAGCGTCTGCCTTCGGCTCAGGTCGTGATCCCAGGGTCCTGGGATCGAGTCCCGCATCGGGCTCCCTGCTCCTTGGGAGCCTGCTTCCCCCTCTGCTTCTCTCTCTCTCTCCCTCTCTCTCTCTGTCTCTCATGAATAAATAAATAAAATCTTTAAAAAAAATAAATCTTTAAACACAATAGTAGGAGCTTTATATACTTCATCTCTAATCCTCACAACTCAAAGTTAAGTGCCATCATCCCAATTTTATACATGAGGAGACTGAGCTGAGGCTCATAAAAGGGTCCCACAGCTAATAAGAGAATGTAAAAGCCTCCTATATTTTCATCAGCCCTTTCTGTACATAAAATATATGAGATCTGAAAGTATCAATTCTATAACTTATCAATTAACCAAGTTATAGAAAATGTTAAGCTGAGTACATGAATACATATACTTACCAGTGCTTTGTGGGGAGCTGTGCGAATTTACCTTCCAGGGTTATGTTTCATTTTTTTAGCACACATCCACATTTCTTCCATATCCTGAATCTAGGATCTATGTAATTCTGTATGCAAGTATATCAGCTATGGAATATGTAAGATCATTAAGCCAGTAGGATTTCCTTAGACCCTGAAGAAATGGTCTAACACATAGTCAAAACTCTGATTATTTCTTCAGAAGCCAAATTTACTCTGGTAACAAGTTAAGCCTCAAAAGTGGGCCTAAAATTTTACCTTTGATACAGCCTTGTCTACAACAAATTATAAAATCCATTATTTAAGGACATACTCACCCGCGCAAAACACACACACACACACACACACACACACACACGGCGTGAAAAGATGAGCACCTAATCAATATGTGAGGAAAAAGCAATCGCTCTCAAATATGCCAAATTTTATTAAACTGAAGCAGGTCCAATTACTCTAGTTACACTGCTATCAACTATATTAAATATTACATAGATCTTACGCTTTCAAATATTACAACTAGATTAGCTTCCAGTTAGACTTTTAACCACCTTTTCATTACTCAAAAGTTCTTGTAATCAATGACATCCAAGCTAACAGCAAAGGGTTTCTTCAGAATTACAATTTGGCAAACTATAACCATGGATACTTAGATCTATATACACGTATTTTCTGGGACATCAGATTAGAAAAATCACGTGCTATTTACTAAGCCTTACTTTTACTTAACTTGCTATCCAGGAAATTACACACGGGACAAGACAGCCTCAACAATGTTTCTACATAAAAGCAAGCTCAAAAAGCAGAGGCACTCTCCTCTGGGAAACAGAGGAGAACAGAGGAGAAAAGAGGAAAAAAGGAACAAAAAACTTCAAAAACACAGGTTTGAGCCTAAGGCTCAACCATAAGCTGTGTAAATCTGACCCCCGGGGTCCGTGGCACTGACAGTCATTCAACTTTCTTTTCAATAATCCCATTGTGCTTTTTTCTGGTACCACAGGCAAAATATGCCTACATTTTACCAACTGGTCGGAACGCCTTATTTCCTTTCTAAAAATTCTCCCGCTGCAAGGCCGGGGGCCGAGGCGTAGGGTGGGCCGGGGAGCCCGAGGCATCGGCGCCAGCCACCCGAGAGAGCAGAACCACGCACGGCACCCGCTCCTGGCAGGCCTGCTGTGGCTGGTTCCCGAGTCCCTGGGGCTGCACAGGCAGCAAGCAGCAGCCATGGCAGGGACTCGGGAACCTTTCCCCTGCCTCCTCCGCTAGGCCTCGAGGGGTTTGCTTTTCACATGGCCCCCGAGTGGGGGCGGTGGGCACAAGGTAGAGGAT
Organism: Callorhinus ursinus; assembly: GCF_003265705.2. Classification (NCBI taxonomy): domain Eukaryota; kingdom Metazoa; phylum Chordata; class Mammalia; order Carnivora; family Otariidae; genus Callorhinus; species Callorhinus ursinus. Next base: position 91,520,710 of record NW_027397064.1, read on the forward strand.
GCAGCTGCAGCCGCAGCCGCAGCGGCGGGCCAGGCGAGCCGGGCTCCCTCGGAACCCGACCTCCCGGCGGGCTGGCAGCAGCAGCACCTCGGCGGGGGCCTGGCTGAGGCGCCGATGGCTCGGCGGGGAAAGCCACCTTCTCACATACATCTCTCCCCTGCCTGCCTCCTTCTCCGTTAGCGCTACCGGTTGGCGGGCGGGGGAGGGGACCGAGGCGCGTTATTCCCGGGGAGCTGGAGGGGGGAGGGGAGGGCATCTCTTACCCGCGTTACTGAGGAGGAGGAGGCGGTTGGAGCGCGGCGCGGCGGGGCGACGGCGGGGCTGGGTGGGTGCAAGTAAGAGTCTTACGAAAGGGAATTAACCCCATCACCAGCCCGGACACCGGCTCCAGCGGCAGCCGCGGCTGGCAAAATCCCGCCCCTTCCCACCACGCACTAGCCCCGCCTCTTCGTTCTCGTTGAGGGGCAGTCCACAAATCATAGGTTATACATCCTCCGAGTGACATGAGGATCACCCAATCAGGCTTGAACAAACTACCTTCTCTCCACCCCTTTATCTCCTCCTGGGCCGCGGGAGAGCCGTGCCAAGTCTTCCTCCACCCTCAAGAGAAAAAGAACCAATCGGTGATAAGTAACCGCCCTTGAAGGACGCAAAAGACAACCAATGGTAAAACTAAGAGGACAGCCATTTTGCCCACTTGTAAAAAAGGCACCTTTTCCCACGAGTTGGGAGACTGAGGTGGAGGAGTTCTGTGGAGTTTTTACTAACCTGAAGATAATCGGAAAGACAACCATATTTCCTTAGGGAATATTTATAAAGCTTTCTTGGAGTGAATGAACATTTTTATCCTCCATGGGAGGGTGAAGTAAGGAATGCTGCTTAAGGGCTTGGCTCCTCCCTTTAGCGGTAACGGGTTCTAAGCCGAACACCTGGTTTCTCCAGCTTCAGTGGGGGAAGGCGGGGTTACCGCTCTGTTCGGCCTGCAGGGGACTGCATTTCCCAATCTGCTTTTCCCCCGCCGCTGTCCTTTCTTGCTTTTACTTCCCGTCGGGCGTGACGGGAATTGTAGTTCCTGGGAGATACCTATGGCACTTCATTGACCAATGAGAGGGGACAACCTTAAATGATTGGAGTTTGGAGCGGGGAACAGGTTGCAAGTGTGCGGCGAATCCTTTTTGCCACCCTAACAGAAGAGGAAGGCATAAAAGAGAAGGGTAGTCAGAGAAGAGTTTTCTCAGAACGCCGCAGGGGTTTTAGATTCCTGGTATTTGAACTCTCTTACTTTCAGTTTGTCTCTTTGAAGTCACTTCCGCCTTGGGGCGGACGCAAGCCAAACCTGTGGCGGGAGTTGGAGATACGGCTGCGAATACACCAGGTGTGGCTTTCGGAGTGGCGTGGCGGGCAAGTCAGTAGTTTCTTTCGAGAGAGATAGGAAGTTGAACGGCATGTAATTGTGTTTTAAAGAAAGAGTGGGTGAAATGGGATGCCGGTAGTTCCCAAGTCCAGAATGCCATTCTCCACCTCTAGTCTTCAATCCCAGAGTCCCATTTTTCTTATCTTTTCACTTGCTCACGATTAGATTGCACACGTGTCTTTGTGGAGGGTGCCTCTAATGTTTTTAGCCGCTTTGCGTGCATGAAGCATGGCTTTAGGTCGTCTGATTAAAAATGGTCTTAGAAGTTCTGAGCTAACAACTCCCTTATATACAAACACTATTAAAGACTGGTTGGAAGGAGATAAGCTACGGAAGGGTACAGGATTAATACTCAAAAATGGCCCATTAACATTCTTGTTTTTTTTTTTCTTCAGTAAAGCATCAGTGTTGTGGGACCTACAGTCAAAGCATTATCTCTTTTTTTTTTTTGGTAATTTTTAATTTTAATTCAAGTTTGTTAACATACAGTATTAGTTTATAATTCCCCAATATGTGCTATAGACACATAGGGAGAGAGAAATGTAAAATTCCATTCTAGAATTCTGGAACAAATGGTGGCAGTAACTTCTTTTGAAGTATTCTCTGTCACGTACATAGTATGTACTCATTGTGTTTAAAAACAAGGAAAATATAAAAAAGGAGGTCATCTGTAATACTGTTATCCAGAGGTACCACCATTAAATTTGGGTGAATATCCTTACAGATCTATTATAGATACAGACATTTGTATGAATGCTATCATACTACCTTGCTTTTTTGTAAACTTTTTTTAATTCAACAGTAGGCTGCGGATATGACTGGATGATAGATCTTAAATCATTTTTGATTGCTATCTGGTATTTCATTGTATGTCTCTAACAATCAGTTCCTACTTGATGGATGTTATTTTTGATTAACTTTTTTTGATTGTGGTAAAAAACATAAAATTACAATCTTAACCATTTTTAAGTGTATAGTACAATAGTGTCAAGTGTATGTTCCTTGTATTAAACAGATACGTGGAACTTTTTCATCTTGTAAAACTGAAACTGCACTTTTTGTACAACTCCCTTTTCCCTCTCCCACAGCCCTTGGCATCTACCATTCTACTTTTTTTGAAGAGTTAAACTACTTGAGATATCTTGTATGAGTGAACTTATGGCAGTATTGGTCCCTCTTTGACTGGCTTATTTGACTTACCATTGTATCCTCAAGGTTCATCCATGTTGTAGCGTATGACTGGATTTCCTTTTTCAAAGCTGAATAAATCCTGTGTGTGTGTATACACTACATTTTATCTGTTCCTCTGCCAATAGACATTTAGATTGCTTCTACCTCTTAGCTGTTGTGAATAATGCTGCAGCCAACATGGATGTGCACATATGTCTTCAAGATCCTGTTTTCATTTCTTTTGGATATGTGCCCAGAAGTGGGATTGTTGGGTCCATTATTAACATTTTAAAAAAATGCTCTGTGAACAAATCTTTATATGCTTGTCTGATTATCCTGTAAATCTAACTTTTTAGAAGTAGGTTATTTAACCACAAATACTCTATAATTCCTAAATTGCTCTTCAGAAAGGTTGTGCCCATTTTCTTTCTTACTAACAGTGTTTGAGAGCACCCATTTCCTATCTTTTACTCCATCCAATCAGATTGCAAAAAGTGATTCTTCATTATTTTGTTTGTAATTGAATTCTGTTGGTTGAGCATTTTTTATATGTGTAGTGTCCATTGTTTAATCTCTTTTAAGTAGCTTGTTATTGGCTATCATAATCTCTTAATTTTAAAGGAATTACTTCTTGGGTTTTTAACTCTCATATTTTGCAAGCCTTGACTCTCATTTTGAAATTTGTCTTTTTAAATTTTAATGCTGTTTTTCCATGAAATAGTTTTAATTATTTTACTTTTGAAATCTGCCTTTTTTCTTTTATAGTTTCTAGTTTATTTGTGTTGCTTAGAAAAGCATTTCTGATGCTTATAAACTAGATAAAAAATAGTATGAATATATAATTTAAAATTTGTTCTTAAATTTAATTTTACAATTTATACAAACTTGATTTTGTTTGGACTCTGTTTTTTCTCCCCCATTGTTCTGTCTTCGACTTGAACCATACACATTATCTTAATTTCTCTAACTTTAGACTATGTTTTGATATTAAGTAGGTAAAGTGTGCTTCCACTCTTCTTTTTTCGGTATTTTCTTGTTATTCTCATATTTTCTTGTATTTTTTAGATGGATTTTGGTATCGTTTTGTCAAATTAAAAGTACATCTCGGCACTTATATATTTTAATAAAGTACAAGTTTAACATATAGATACTGAATGCTACTTAATGACAAGTATTTCATTTCTTATTAATACAGAATTTTTCAGATACAGTCAAGGCTCAGTGGGGCTCTCTGTGCTTTGTGAAAACATGTTTTTATTACAGAACTGAATCTAAAAGATTATAGTTTAAGAGCATTTCCAATTTTTTAAAAATTATATGATCACTTTTTATTATAAAGGGGCTTGCATTTTACAGGTGGTTTCCAGTAGAAGTTGATGACTAATGCATGCTTATTTTTTAAAAAAGATTTTATTTATTTATTTGAAAGAGAGAGAGAGAGAGAGAGAGAGAGAGAGGGAAAACATGAGATGGGGGAGGGGCAGAGGGAGAAGCAGACTCTCTCCTGAACAGTTAGCCTGATGTGGGGCTTGATCCCAGGACTCCAGGATCATGACCTGAGCCGAAGGCACTTAACTGGCTGAGCCACCTAGGCACCCCTTCGGCATGCTTATTATAACTATCCCTCTATACTTCATAGTCTTCTCCAAGTACTTCAAAATTAGCATGTCCCCTAAACCTGTTCCTCTTCTCATTTGTTTTTTGGTCAAGAAATATTTATTGAGCACCTACTAAGAGAAGTACTAGCTAATAATCAAGAGAATGGGCTCCATGCTGCCTAGATGTGATTCTAGGTTCTGCCATGTACTTGTTGGGTGACATTGTGCAGATTAGTTAGCAATCTGTGCCTTAGTTTTCTTATCTATAAAATTGAGGTAATAGAATACCTACATCACAGGGGTGCCTCGGTGGCTCATTCGTTAGTGTCTGCCTTCGGCTTGGGTCATGATCCCGGGGTCCTGGGATCAAGCCCGGCGTCGGGCTCCCTGCTGGGCGGGAGGCCTGCTTCTCCCTCTCCCACTCCCCCTGCTTGTGTTCCCTCTCTTGCTGTGTCTCTCTCTGTCAAATAAATAAAAAATCTTAAAAAAAAAAAAAAAAAGAATACCTACATCACAGGTTGTTGTGAGGAATAAATGACTTCATATACATAAAACACATAAAATAGTGCCTGGCCTATAGTAAGTATGTGGTAGTTCTGTTAATACTGTTTATTGACCCGGCTGATGCTAGTGTGCTGTAAAATGATAAACAAGACAGTTTATGGTCTTTGATTTTATGAAGGCATTCTAATAGGTGGGAAAGACAAAATTCAAGTAAATAGATAAAAGGAATTGCTAATTATAATAAGTGCTTTAAGGAAACCAACCGATATTAAGGAAAATGTCAGGGAGTCCATTTGGGAGCTATTGCAGTATTCCAGTTGAGCAGTAATAGCTTGGGATGGCAATGGAGCTGGAAAGAAATGGATGCATTTGAGATATGCCTTAGGAATAATTAGTAATAAATGAATTTAATTTGGTGGGTAAAGGAGAGGGAGAAATCAAGAGCGAACCCAAGTTGCTGGTTTGAGTAACTTGCATGGTTGTACTATTACCGAGAGATTGGACAGGGAGCACCCAAGTTTGGTGGAGAAATAAGACTTTGGTTTTGGACATTTAGGCTAGAAATGTCTGTGAGACATCCAAAATGTCAGGTAGGTAATTAAATAGAGGAGTCTGAAGCGAAAAAATTATAAATTGTGTTACCTGGTCTATTTGTGGTAGACTTCTAAAATGTTCTTCCCACCCTCACATCTATTTTTCCATGTTTGACAAGGTAATTTTTGTAAACTAATGGCCTGATCAAAGTCTAAGAAAGGTCCCCAGTTTCTTACAGGATAAAGTCCAGACTCTTTTTTCACATGGCATATGAGAACCTCCCTAACCTGGCCTATTATTACTTCTTTACCACTTGTCACAAGCATTGTATTTTTTAGCTACGCTAAACTGCTTAGGATTTTCTGTGCTTTTGCAAATAAGGCATCTTCCTGTCTAGAATATCCTTATCTTGATTGTCCATCTGCAAACCCTGCTTTTCCTTCAAGTTTCAACTTGCATCAACATTTAATTTAATATCATAGGGGCACCTGGATTGCTTAGTTGGTTAGGTGTCTGACTTGATTTCGGCTCAGGTCATGATCTCAGGGTCCTGGGATCGAGCCCCGTATGGGGCTCTGCACCCAGTCTGCTTGGGATTCTCTCTCCCACTTCTTCTGCCCCTCCCACCATGTGCTCACTCATTCTCTCAAATAAATCTTTTAAAAAAATATTTAATATAATGTCTCTTATATAACAAGCATTTTTTTTCTCGTAAGTGAAGCCTTCTTTGATTGCTTGCTACCTTACACAGAGCAAACACATCCACTATTATATGGTATTCATATATATATATATATATATATATACTTCTTTCATAGCAGGTATTACATTGTGTTGCAATTATTTGTTTATAAGTCTTATTTCTGCCCTAGATTGGGCTAAGATGTGAGGCTGCAATGGCACAAATTCATCTTTGTATATGTGGTATTTTCTGCAATGCCTGGTACATAATGGGCACTCAAAAAGTATTTGTTGAGTGAGTGATTTTAAGAGGCAGTGTTGTATAATGGCAAAAATTCAGACTTAAAATTAGAACAATCACCGTTCCAGGCTTACTTAATATAACCAGTTGCTAACTGGTAAGAAATTATTTCACATCAATTTTCCTGAACCTCAATTTTCTTGACCTTAATGTGAGGATAATAATACTTTGTAAGTTGCTTTGAGAATTACAAGAGATTTAAAAAAAAATGTCCTCACAGGGAGGTCACTCAATAAGTGGGAAGTATTGTATCATTATTCTGAAAACAGTTGCCTATAGAATGAAAGGTTCTAGTGTCCTTGCTTTTAAAGTAATTAGATACTAGATATGGTAGTTTTTAAAGCCCCATAAATGATTTTTTAAATATATAATTTTGTAATTTACTGACATTAACTTATCATTTTAGAATATTCAGTTTTATTGACAAAAAATGTGATTTCCATTTATTTAATTTAGGTTGTAGCTTAACTGACAATTTTTAAATATAGCTACATCAGATATAAACGTAAAGAGAATGTATGCTATTATGAAAGCATTGAGTATGTTAAAATGTGACATAGGTACATTTTCAAGTCTTGATCAGATTTGAAGAGTTTCTGTGATTGAATATATGACTTTGTCTATAATCACTTTGAAAATATTTGAGTGGATAAGTAGATTTCTTCATTGACTACCTTTTGAAACTTACAATGATAAACTTTGTTTTTTTTTTTTGTGAATCTGTGGTTTCTGGAATCTATGTACTTTAAAGCAGAGTTGTCCAATAGACCTCCATATTAACCACTTGCAGGAACTGGTACTTTTTCAAGCCAAATTTATATCCCCAATAAGGAACTTGGAATTATTTCTGTTATTACATGGTTACTAACCTAGTTGGGAGAGGTATTTACTGAGGTTCCTGACTTCTAGTCCTCTTCCCTTGCCTCTATCCACCTGCCTCTTACTATTATTGGGATGGAAGGAGAGGAGGAGTGAGTAATCAGATGTTTTATCATAGGTCCTCCAAGATTTGTTAAGGCATTTCATTGTCACAGCATTTAATGGTTGTATCTATGTAGCCAAATTGCTGTACTAGTTGGAACCATTTCCACTGATTATTTTTGTTTGACTAGGATGAATTTATGAAATTTAGTTATCTGGATTAACTGAATTTGATCTTGACTTCAACAGAAGATTTGATTGATATTCTGTAGTAGGAAGAATTTTCCATATGTAGGTATCCTTTCTATCTTAGAACTCTTTTTTTAAATCACAAATTATTTATTTTATTCATTCAACAAATACTGGTAGAGAATGTGCACAGTGTGCTAGGGACAGGAAGGAATACAAAGTTGAATCGGGCATGGCTCCTAGCCTCATGGGAGGTAGGAATTACATATGCTATAAAAAAAAGGAGTATGTGAGACAGCTGTCTTCTTAGCTGGGCGAGCAAAGAAGGTTCTTTAGAGAAGGGGACCCAGTTACTGAGGGAAGAACAATGCCAGCATGGGAAGAGCACCGGCAAAGAGATGACTCTTCAGGGTGTTCTAATACCCTAATATTCTAATAGGAAGCCTTAATCTATATTCAATAAACAACCCTCCCTCTAATCTTAATCACTCTGCAAACTGCGTCCCCAATTTCCCTGATAAAACTTGAATTTGACTTACTGTCTTTCTATCTACTTAGGGTGATTTCTGCATTTGAATGTTTAGCCCAATTGACACAACATGCTAGTTTCTTAGTTCCTGGACTGCTGTGAATTTGATTTCCACACTAGTTCAGCCATGCACTCCTATGGTCCTACTTTATACTTCCTCATCTCTACGAACTACTCTACCTCTAGACTCTCTAATCATGGTACCCCTGTCCTTTGAAACTTGAATGTAACAAATAATATTGAGTGCTTGGTGCCAGGCAGCTCTAGGTGCATGGAATACACCAGGAAACAAAACAGACAAGAATCTTTGTCCTTTTGGAGCTTATACCCTCATAGGGAAAGAGAAACAAAAACTGCAATAGGAAACTAAATCATATAGTGTCTTACAAAGTGATAAGTGCTGTCAAGAAAGAAAACGTAGGGTAAGGTAGAGATAATAAGGAGTTGCAATTCTTGTTTGTTTTTGTTTTTAAATTTTTAAACTTTTATTCTGAAATAGTTTAAGACATACAGAAAGTCACAAGAATAGTGCCAAGAACTCCCATATGCCCTTGACCCAGAATCACATATTGTTGCCACATTTACTTTAAAATTCTTTCTTTGAAAAATATGTAACAATTCATGAATTTGTGTGTCATCCTTGGGCATAGGTCATGCTAATCTTCTCTGTATCGTTCCAATTTTAGTATATGGGCTGCTGAAGCAAGTGTGAAAGTTGAAATTTTAAATAAGGTAGTCAGATTTTAAATTTGACATTTCAGAAAAGAAGGAATCAAGAGAAGTAGCCATGTAGATAATTGGGGGAAGAGTGGTATAAGCAAGTGGACCAGCTAGTGCAGAGTCCAAAGCAGGAACATTTAAGAACATCATTGTGACAGAGAAGAAAAAGTGAAGGAGGGACAGTAGTAGGAGTGGGAGCAGATTGTAGAAGGGCTTATAAACCTTTTTATTTCCAAATCAGGGCCTTTGTGTATGCTTCTCATCTGGTTATTGTTTATTCTTTATGTCTCAGCTTTGATGTATGTATCTCTTAGGAAGCCTTCCAAACCTTCAAATTTGAAAACTGAATTTTTGTTTTATGCTTCCTTAACACCTAGTACTCTCCCTATAGTATTTTTCAAAACTACATCTATTTTTTTATTGTTATGTTTCCAGAGCCTGGTGCAGTGTCTGCTCCATGTCAACACCCAAATATATTTTTGTTGAATGCGTGAGAGAATGAAATTCAGAAATAAGATTCATTAGATACTTGTTTTTTAACTGAAATTCTTTTCAGGACAAATATTTTGACTGTTTAAGATAGATATTTTCACTGTGATTTAGCTCTGAAGCAGAGTTGGTGCATTCCTGTGTTGAAAAGGAAGCAGAGACCCAGGTATACGTTTTACTTGTCAGTGGCTACATAATCTTAGAGTATTATCTTTGTGGACCTCATTCTCCTGCACTTTGAGATCCATTGCTATGTGTTAAGCTAGAGTGTTTTCCCATTTTTTTAAATTAAACTTTTTATTTTGAGATCATTGTAAATTCACATACTGTTGTGAGAGATAATGCAAAGAGATCCTGCATACGTTTTACCCAGTTTTCCTCAATGGTAACATCTTAAAAAACTATAGTACAATATCACAACCAGGATATTGACATAATTAAGATAGAGAACAGTTGCATCCCACAGGGATATCTCATGTTGCCTTTTTATAGCAACCATCACTTCTGTCCCTCTCCACCTTCACCCCTGGCAACTAGTAATCCCTTCTTCACTTCTATAATTTTATCATTACAGGAACGTTATATAAATGGAATCAAACAATATGTAAACTTTAAAGATTGGCTTTTTTTCACTCAGCATAATTCTCTGGAGATTGATCCAGATTGTTGTATCAGTTGTGCCTCTTTTTTGTGAATAGTGTTCCATGATATGGATGTACCACAGTTTGACCATTCACTATGAATATAATAGTTCTTTCTAGTGTTTGGCTGTTAAGAATAAAACTACTGTAAACATTCATGAATAGTTGTTTTTTTGTGTATGTGTATTTTTTGTTTGTTTGTTTTTGTGGACATAAGTTTTGATTTCTTTAGGATAAATGTCCAGGAGTACCATTGCTGAGTCAGATGGTAGTTGCATGTTTAGTTATTTAAGAAATTGTCGAACAATTTTTCCCAGTGATCGCATACCCCATCTTCCTAGGAGCATACATACATCAGACAGGATTTGTTTTTTTGTTTGTTTTAAAGATTTTACTTATTGGGTGCCTGGGTGGCTCAGTTGGTTAAGCGACTGCCTTCGGCTCAGGTCATGATCCTGGAGTCCCAGGATCGAGTCCCGCATCGGGCTCCCTGCTCGGCAGGGGGTCTGCTTCTCCCTCTGACCCTCTTCTCTCTCATGCTATCTCTCATTCTCTCTCTCTCAAATAAATAAAAACTTAAAAAAAAATTTTATTTATTTGAGAGAGAGAGAGAGACAGAAGGAACGGGGGGAGGGACAGAGAGACAAGTGGACTCCCTGCTGAGCAGGGAGTTGAACACTGGGCTCAGTCCCAGGGCCCTGGGATCCTGACCTGACCTAAAGGCAGACGTTAGCCAACTGAGCCACCCAGGCGCCCTGTTAGTTTGTTTGACTTTTGCTTGTGTTTTAATTCTTTGGATGAAGATTTACTTCTTTTTAGGCTTTGTAGCCATACAAGCTTACATCTGAATCCTGGCTTTCTCACTCACTGTGTCATAGTTTCCTCATTAGGGAAGAAAAAAAATACTTGTTTCATAAAGTTCTTAGGAGGATTAAATGAGACAGTATGTGTTCCAATTCTTGGCAAAAAGAAGACACTGTGATAGGCACTCCAAAAATAATCAGTTTTCTCCCCCACCTTCAGAACTAATACCTGTTTTTGCTGATGTTCATGTTGTTTTAGTGACATGTCACATCATCTCAAGAGTTTGTTTATATTATAATCAGTTCCAGTCTGTTAACAGGATTATCACTTCTTTGTTTTATGTCTCGTTTAATTTTACTAAACATCTCTTAGAATTTTTGTTTACAGTTCTTGAATTTCTTTTTATTAGGCTTATTTCTAAAATTTGAATTTTTTGATGCTCTTGAGAATGGTTTTAGTTTAAAATTTTATTTTCTGCTTTTTGTTTATATAGAGGAACACAGTTGACTCTGTGTATTGGTTATGTATTCATTAATCTTACTAAATTTGCTTATAAACCTACTAGTTATATATAAGTTATTTTTATTCTGTGTACATAATCCTGCTATGTCATCTGTTATAATTTAATTTTTTTACTTTATATTTTTAATTGAAATATAGTTGACACAAATGTTACATTGGTTTAGGGCATACAATATAATGATTTGACAAGTCTATACATTATGCTATGCTCACCACATAGCTTCATGCAACTTTAATTATCATGCAACTTTAATTATAATACCATTGACTATACTCCTTATGCTGTGTCTTTTATCCCTGTGACTTATTTGTTCCATTACTAGAAACTTGTGTCTCCTGCTGTCCTACACCCATTTTGCTTATGCCTCCCTCCCACCCCTGCCACTACATCCATTGGTGTGTTCTATTTATGGGTCTGTTTCTGCTCTTGCTTGTTTGTTTATCCATTTGTTTTGTTTTTTAGATTCCACATATAAGTGAAATCACAAAGTGTCTTTCTTTGTCTGACTTACTTCACTTAGTGTAGTACTCTTTTGGTCCATCCGTGTTGCAAATGGCAAGATTTCATCCCTTTTTATGGCTGAGTAATAGTCCATTGTATATATACCCAACTTGTTTACTCATTTATTTATTGAGGAACACTTGGGTTTCTTCCATATCTTGGTTATTGTAAGTAATGATGCAGTAAACATAGGGTGCATATATCTTTTTGAGTTAGTGTTTTTGTTTTCTTTGGGAAAATACCCACTAGAGGAATTACTGGATCATATGGTAATTCTCTTTTTAATTTTTTGAGGAACCTCCATACTGTTTCTCACAGTGGCTGCAGCAATTGCAATAGTGTGTGAGGGTTCCTTTCTCTCTGTGTCCTCGCCAACACATTATTTCTTATCTTTTTGATTCTAGGTATTCTGACAAGGTTAAAGTGATAATTCATTGTGATTTTGATCTGCATTTCCCTGATGATTAGTGATGTTGAGCATCTTTTCATGTGTCTGTTGGCCATCTGTATGTCTTCTTTAGAAAAATGTCCATTCAGGTCCTCTGCCCATTTTTAATCAGATTTATTTGTTTTTTCAGTTGAGTTGTATAGGTTCTTTATATATTTTGGATATTAATGCCTTACCAGATAGATCTTTTGCAGATATCTTTTCCCATTTACTAGGTTGCCTTTTCATTTTGTGGATGGTTTCCTTCCCTTTTTATTTTGTTATAGTCCCGATCCCTTGTCTGAGGAGACATATCTAGAAAAATATTGCGAAGTCAAAGAAATTACTGCCTATGTTTTCTTCTAGGAGTTTTATGGTTTCATTTCTCACATTTAGGTCTTTAATCCATTTTGAGTTTATTTTTGTGTATGATGTGAGAAAGGGGTCCAGTTTCATTCTTTTGCATGTAGCTGTCTAGTATTCCCAGCACCATTTATTGAAGAGACTGTCTTTTCCTTATTATGGATTGTTGCCTCCTTTGTCATAGATTAGTTGACCATATAAGCATGGGTTTATTTCTGGACTTTCTTTTCTGTTCTGATGATCTAGGTGTCTTGTTTTTGTGCCAGTACCATACTGTTTTGATTACTATAGCTTTGTAGTATATTTTGAAATCTGGGACTGTAATACCTCCAGCTTTGCTCTTTCTCAAGATTGCATTGGTTGTTCGGGGTCTTTTGTGGTTCCATACGAGTCTTAGGGTTATTTGTTGTAATTCTGTGAAAAATGCCCTTGGTATTTTGATAGGGATTGCATTGAATCTGTAGATCGCTTTGGGTAGTTGGGACATTTTAACAATATTCTTCCAGTGAATGAGCATGGAGGGTCTTTCTATTTGTGTCATCGTTAATTTCTTCATCAGTATTTTATAGTTTTCAGAGTAAGTCTTTGATCTTTGTGGTTAAGTTTATTTCTAGGTATTTTATTCTTTTTACTGGGATTGTTTTAATTTTTCTTTCTGCTACTTTGTTATTAGTGTATAGGAATGCAACTGATGTATGTATATTAATTTTGTAACCCTCAACTTTACCAAATTCATGCAACTGATGTATGTATATTAATTTTGTAACCCTCAACTTAACCAAATTCATGTATTTTAATAGTTTTATGGAGAGTCTTTAGAATTTTCTTTAAAGATTTTATTTATTAGAGAGAGAGAGAGTGCACATGAGCGGGGGGGGGTGCAGAGAGAGGGAGAAGGGCAAGCAGATTCCCTGCTGAGCACCAAGCCCATCGCAGCACTCGATCCCAGAACCTGAGATCATGACCTGAGCTGAAGTCAGACGCTTAACTGACAGAGCCACCCAGGCACCCCTGGAGTCATTAGAGTTTTCTATGTGTAGTATCAGGTAATCTGCAAATAGTGACAAGTTTACTTCTTCCTTAGAAATTTGGATACCTTTAATTTATTTTTCTTGTCTGATTGCTGTGGCTAAGATTTCCAATATTATGTTGAATTAAAGTGGTGAGAGCAGACATGCTTGTCTTGTTCCTGATCTTAAAGGAAAAGCTCTTTGTTTTTCACCATTGAGTATGATGTTAGCTATGGTTTTTTCATATATGGCCTTTATTATGTTTAGGTATGGTCCATATAAACCTATTTTGAGAGTTTTTATTGTGAACAGATGTTGGTTTTTGTCAAATGCTTTTTCTGCATCTATTGGGATTGAACAAATGATTTTTATCCTTAATTTTGTTGATTGTGGCATATCACACTGATTGATTTGCTAATATTGAACCATTATTATGTCCCCGGAATAAATCCTCTTGATTGTGGTGACTCATCCTTTTAATGTATTGTGAATGTGGCTTGCTAATACTTTGTTGAAGATTTTTGCATCTGTGTTCAGGGATATAGTAGTTTTCTTTTTTTAGTAGTGTCTTTGGTATCAGGGTAATGCTGCCTCATAGAATGAATTTGGAAGTTGTTGGTTTTTTTTTTCTGGACTAGTTTGAGGAGAACAGGTATTCATTCTTCTTTAAATATTTGGTAAAATTTGCCTGTGAAGCAATCTGGTGTTGGCCTTTTGTTTGTTGGGAGCTTTTTGATTACCAGTTTAATTTTCTTACCATTAATTATCTGTTCAGATTTTCTATGTCTTCCTGATTCAGATTTGGGACATTGTGTATCTAGGAATTTATCTGTTTCTTCTACATTGTCCACTTGTTGGCATAATTTTTTATAGTATTCTCTTACAATTCTTTGTAATTTTGTGGTGTTTAATGTTACTTCTCCTCTTTCATTTCTCATTTTTTTTTCTCCTGTTTGATTTTGTTTTTTGATAAGTCTGGCTAAAGGTTTTTCAATTTTGTTTATCTTTTCTAAGAACCAGTTCTTAGTTTTATTGATCTTTTCTATTTTTTTGTTAAGATTTTAGTCTCTGTTTCATTTATTTCTATTCTGATCTTTATTAATTCCTTTCTCCTACTAACTGTGGGCTTTCTTAGTTCTTATTCTAGTTCCTTTAGTTGTAAGTTTAGATTGTTTCTTTGAGATTTATATTGTTTCTTGAGGTAGACCTGTATCACTAAATATTTTCCTCTTAGAACTGTTTTTTCTGTGTCCCAAAAACTTTGGACCATTGTGTTTTCATTTTCATTTGTCTCCATGTATTTTTTAATTTCTTCTTTGGTTTCTTTGGTGACCTATTGGCATATCTTAGCTTCCACCTATTTGTGTTTTTTCCAGTTTTTTCGTGTGATTAATTTCTAGGTTCATACTGTTGTGGTAAAAAAAGATGCATGATATGATTTCAGTCTTCTTCAATTTATTGAGACTTGTTTTGTGGCCTAAGATGTGATCTGTCCTGGAGAATGTTCCCTGTGCACTTGAAAAGAATGTGTATTTTGCTGTTTGGGGATCAGATGTTCTTTATGTATCTGTTAAGTCCTTCTGGTCTAATTCAAAGGTGGTGTTTCCTTATTGGTTTTCTGCTTGGATGAACTATCCATTGATGTAACTGAGGTGTTAAAGTATCCTACTATTACTGTATTACTGTGAATTTCTCCCTTTATCCGTATTAACTCTTGTGTTATGTGTTTTGGTGCTCCATCATTGGGTGCATAGATGTTTACAATTGTTATATCCCCTTTTGAATTGTCCCCTTTATCATTATGTAGTGTCCTTTTTTGTCTCTTGTTATATTCTTAGTTTTAAAGTCTGTTTTGTCTGTTAGAAGTATTGCTGCCTTGCTTTTTTCTCACTTTATTTGCATGGACTATCTTTTTCCTTCCTTTAGCTTTCATTTTCTATGTGTTTTTAGGTCTGAAGGGAGTCTCTCTCTTTTTTTTTTCAAAGATTTATTCATTTGACAGAGAGAGCACAAGCAGTGGGAGCGGGGAAGGGAGAAGTGGGCTCCCTGCTGAGCAGGGAGCCCAATGTGGGGCTTGATCCCTGGATTCTGGGATCATGACCTGAGTTGAAGGCAGACACTTAACGGACTGAGCCATCCAGGCACCCCTCTGAAGGGAGTCTCTTGTAGGCAGTGTATAGATGGCTCTCTCTCTCTCTTTTTTTTAAATTTTCTGCCCCCCTTTGTCTTTTGATTATATCATTTAATCTATTTACGTCTAAAGTAATTATTACTAGGCATGTGTCTATTGCTGTTTTGTTAATTGTTTTTAGTTGTTTTTGTAGGTCTTCTCTATCCTTTTTTCTTCTTTTGCTCTCTTTCCTAGTGATTGATTATTTTCTGTAGTGTTATGCTTGGCTTTCTTTCTCTTTAATTTTTGTGTATTTATTATAGGCATTGTGTTTGTGGTTACCATGAGGTTCAGATGTAGTATTCTAAATATATAGCAGTCTATATTAACTTGATGGTCACTTAAGCTTGAATACATTGATGTCACAACGCTGAGGTCATGACCTGAGCCAAAATCAAGAGTTGGATGCTTAACAGACTGAGCCACCCAAGTGCCCCTTATTTTTCATATTTTTATTTGTAATTTTCTTCTAATTATGAACTTTCCTTTTCCACTTAAATAATTCCCTTTAAGATTTCTTTTAAGGATGCTTGAGTGGTGATATACTCCTAGCTTTTGTTTATCTGGCAATTCTATCTCTACTTCAATTCTGAATGATAATCCTCCTGGATAGACTATTTTTGGTTGTAGGTTTTTTTCCTTTGAGCATTCTGAATATATCATGCCACTCATTTCTGGTCTGTAAAGGTTTTGCTGAGAAATCAGCTAACGGCCTTAGAGTGTTTCGCCTGTGTGTAACTTACTTATTGCTGATTTTAAAGTTCTGTCTTTATCTTAAACCTTTGATATTTTAATTATTATATGTCATAGCGTGCACCGTCTTGGGCTATCTTTTTTGGAACTCTCTATGCTTACTGAATCTGAATGTCTGGTTCCTTCCCAGGTTAGGGAAGTTTATGTCTATTATTTTTTCAATCAAGTTCTCTACCTTTTCCTTTCTTCTTCTTCTGGGACCCCTATAATGTGATTGTTTATTTGGTCTTGTCTAAGAGAACCTTTACCTTATCCTCATTTTTAAAATTATTGTGCTTTGAATTTGTTTTTTGCTGTTCATCTCAGGTATTTTCCAAACCCTGTCTTCCAGATCACTGATCTGTTCTTCTGCATCCTCTAATGTTTTGTTGATTCCCTCTAGTGTAATTTTTATTTCACTTATTATATTCCTCAATTCTGATTGGTTATTTTTTTATATTTTCTCTTTGTCAAAATTATTAATTTTTTCCACTTTTCCATGTGGTAAGCATTTTTATGGTCATTACTTTAAACTTTTATCAAGCATATTGCTTTTGTTTTGTTTCATTTGGAGCATATTCCTCTGTCTCCTCGTTTTGCTTGACTTTCTGTATTTGTTTCTAATGATTAGGTGGAACAGTTGATTCTGTAATTGTCCCCTGTGAAGACTGTGTGTGCCTGGTGACTTTGGCTGGCCAGCTGGAGCTGTGTTTGGGGTGCACTGGGGCTCCTGGGACAGTCTGTACTTGTGCTGACCTGATATGATGGCCTGAGCTGAAGTGGGCATACGTTGGGGTGGTTTCAGGGCTCTTTGTGCAGGGGGCACCCTGGCAGGACAGCTAACGTTGAAATGCATGCTATCCGGAGTGTCCTGGGACTGTGCAGAGGGTGCCTTGGTAGGACAGCTAAAGCTGAAGTGGGTGCGGGCCAGTACTGTCCCTGGGTTCTCTGCACAAAGGGCACTCTGGCAGGGTAGCTGAAGGTGAAGTGTCCCAGGGTTTGCTGCATAGAGGGTGCCCTGGTGGGGCAGCTGGAGCTGAGGCAGGGTGCAGGCCAGGGTGTCCCTTGTGCTACATGCAGGGGCACCTTGGTTGGATAGCTATAGCTGAAGTATGCATGGGCTGGGGCATTTCCTAGGGCTCTCCATGTAGCTGGTGCCCTGGGAGGACAGTTGAACCTGAAGTGGGTGCAAGCCAGGATGTCCTGGGATGCGTAGCACAGGGGATTCCCTGGTGGGGTGACTGGAGCTGAGACTAGTAGAAGCTAGAATGTTCTGCTGTGCTCATGCAGGGGGTTGCCCTGGCAAGGTGGCTGGAAACTTTGTGGGGTTGGGACAGTGATGTCCTGCTGCATTCCATTTAGGTGGTGCCCTTGGCAGGTAGCTAAAACTGATGTGGACATGGGCTGGGGATTTCTGGAACGCTCTGTGGGGGGGGTGCCTTGCATGGGTGGCTGGAGCCTAAGCAGGGGTGATCCGGGAGGTCCTGGAGCACTCTGTACCAGGGCTGCCTTAGCAAGCTTTCTGGAGCTGGAGCCAGAGTGGTGTGGGCCTGGGGTGTTCTGGGGTGCTTCCGTCCTATATCACCTTGGCAGTATGGCTGGAATTGTAAGCAAGTGCTGACCAGGAGTGTCCTTGTGTGTGCTGCTCTGGGGCTGTTTTCGTGGGATGGCTGGGCCTGGTGTGGGCTAGGGACCCATGGCTCACTGAGCAAATAAGCTACATAGGGCTCCCAGACCCTGCTCCTGTTTGCTATCATTCTATATCCACTATCAAAGTGGATATAGAATGTAAACTGTGATGCTCTCTAGCTCCTCCATCCTGGAGAGAATTCCAGCAGCTCCCTTGCTGTTTGATGGAGATCTATGGCTGGATATTTTACAAACTAGCTTCTCTTTGAAACCCTGACATTTTCTTCTGTGCCCAGGGCATCCGGGGCTGCTATGGGCCAGGGACCCTGTGGTCACTAATGTGGTAGGCTGGGTATTAACACCTGGGCCCTGCTGCCATCTGTACTCTCAAGGTGGAAGATGTGCGTAAATGTGGGGTTTGCCAGCCTCTCATACTTGGAGAGAGTTCCAGCAGCTCCACCATTCAGCGGGGTTCTAGAGCTAGTTCCTTTATATTGTAGTTGCCCTTTTAAACTGTCGCTTTTTTTTTTTTCTGTGCCCCAGGGTAGAAGAATCTGCTCTGTCTTTCAGTCTTATCCCTTACACTGCAGATTGCAGCATCAGAGGTGGGATTTCCTTTGTTACCATGTCTTCATCTCTCTTGCCTTTCTCTATGTGGTCTATCTTTTGTTATATAGAAGTTGTTCACTCACCCCTCAGTTCTTCAGGAGGAGTTGTTCTGTAGTAAATAGGTGTAGAATTGGTGTGTCCATGGAGGAGATGAGTTCAGGATCTTCTTACATTGCTGTCTTGGACTGGAACCAAATTTTAATTTTTTTTCCTCTTCTTTCTTTGTCCTTTTCCTTTTGTCTTATTCAACTGAGGTGATTCCACTATTAAATAAAATTGGCAATAACAGGCATATTTATGTTTTTTATGACCTTGCAGGGAAAGCTTTCAACATTTTACCTTAAGTATGATGTTTGCTGAAGGTTTTTGGTAAAAACTTGTATCATATTAAGGAAGTTCTCTTCTGTTTTTCCTATGTCGGGTAGCTTTTGTTGTAAATGAATTTCAAATTTTATCAAATGCTTGTTTCGCCACTGTTGAGATGACTGTACAACTTCTTTATTTTGTTATTTTTGAGAATTACATTGATTGAACTTTTTTCACAGTGCATTTTTTAACAGCTTAATTGAGATGTAACGCACATACCGTAAAATTCACTTACTTTGTAATTCTGTGAGTTTTGTTATATTCATAGAGTTTTGGAACCATCATCACAATCTAATTTTAGAACATTTTCATCACTTTAAAAAAAAACCCGGTACTCATTATCAATTGCTCTCTGTTCTCTGCCATCCTGCTCTTCCCAGCCCCTGTCCCGAGTCTAACCCTAGGCAGCTACTCATTTACTTTATGTCTGTATGAATTTGCCTAATCTGGACCTTTAATATAAATGGAATTACACAATATGTGGTTCATTGTGACTGGCTTCTGTCACTTAGTGTAATGTTTTCAGTGTTCATCCATGTTATAGCATATATCAGTGTTTCATTGCATTGTATTGTCAAATAATACTCCATTGTTATGGATACACTATATTTTCTTTACCAGTTCATCAGGTGATGGACATTTTGTTTTTTTCCCATTTTTACTTTTATGAATAATACTGCTGTGAAAATTTGTATGCAAGCTTTTGTGTGCATGTGTTTTTGTTTCTTTTGGGTGTATACCTAGAGGTAGAATTTCCAGGTCTTATGGTAAGTAATTATGTTTAACATTTTGATGAACTGCCAGACCGTTTTCTACAGTGCTACATTTTTATACATTTCCACAAGGTGTTTGAAGGTTCTAATTTCTCTACACTTTTGTCAACACTTGTTACTATCTATCATTTTTCTTTTAGCCATCCTACTGAGTGTGAAGTGTCTTATTTTGGTTTTGATTTGCAGTTTCCTTACTACTAATGGTGTTGAACATCCTTTTGTGTGCTTATTGGCCATGTGTATACCTTCTTTAGAGAAATGTGTATTCAGATCTTTTGCCCATTTTTCAATTGGATTTTTTTTATTATTCAGTTGTAATTCTTTATTTTTGTCAGACATAATGTACAAATATTGTCTCCCCTTCTTTGAGCTGTCTTCATTCTCTTGATTTGTAGCTGTAAAGTTTTTAATTTTGGTGAAGTCCAGTTTATCTATTTTGTTGTTGCTTTTAGTTTTGGCTTTGTAGCTAAGAAACCGTCGCATAACCCAACGTCATGAAGATTTATTCTTTTACTTTCTTTTAAGAGTTTTTCCATTTTGCCTACTACATTTTAGTCTTTGATCCATTTTGAGTTAATTTTTATGTATGGTGTTAGTTAGGGGTCCAAGTTCATTCTTTTGTATCAGGATATCTAGTTGCTCTAGTGCTATTTCTTGGAAAGACTGTTCTTTTCCTGTTGAATTGTTTTGGCACCCCTGTGAAAAATGAACTAACCGTAAATGTAAGAGCTTATTTCTGGACTCTAAAATCTATTCCATTGATCTATCATCATGCTAGTACTACACTGTCTCAGGTAGCTTTGTGCTAAGTTTCACAACCAGGAAGTATAAGTCCAAGTTTGTTCATTTTCAAGATTATTTTGGGTTTGATTGAGTTTTGAAAGTTTAACTAGGCTTGTGTTCCTAAAATAAGCCCATTTTATTTTATTTTATTTTCCCTAAAATAAGCCCATTTTACATGTCTTGATATTTTAGGCTTTTAATTTATTGCTGTCTTTGGTTTGCTAATATTTTGTTTACCCATGAATATGAGAAAATGGCTTGTGTGTGTGTATGTGTACTCACATGTGTATGTTTGTATTGTGATTGTCAAATCAGTGTGTTTCTCCCAACCTGATGGGGGCCCTCAAATGTGGGGTGATGACGATTGGGTGGGGGCTTTTGGTATGGGTGGTGAAAGAATTCACCTGAGGCAGGACAAAGGAGATAAAAGTTTATTAAATACACCACAAGGGAGCAAGGGGCAGGACAGCAGAGGAGAGACTGCGATGAGGCAGTGGTTGAGGGCTGTTTTTAAAGGGGGAAGGTGAGGAGGTATTGGGATATATGGAATTTTCCCTTTTTTGGTAAATGTATTAGTACTCCATTGGTCAGTTAGGGCTGATGGATATTTTGAGGTGGGTTTCCTGATGGGCCTGTCTGTATTCAGCTAGGTGGTCCCTGTGGGCTCTTTTGCCTTGCTCTACATTCCATTGCTCAAGCCTGTTGTCTAAAAGCAGCCTCTACTGGACACCTGGGTGGCTCAGTCAGTTTAATGTCTGCCTTTGGCGCAGGTCATGATCCCAGGATTCTGGGATTGAGTCCCGCATCAGGCTCCTTGCTCATCAGGGAAACTGCTTCTCTCTCTGCCTGCTGCTTCCCCTGCTTGTGCTCTCTCTCTGACAAATAAATAAAATCTTAAAAAAAAAAATAAAAGCAGCTTCTACAATCAAGTTTAGGCTGGCTTCATAGATTGAGCTTGAAAGGAATACATCTGTCATTCACTAAATGGCTCAAGTTTGTATATTGGGTTCTTCAAATCTTCCATATCCTTTTTATATTTTTAATCTGCTTATATAATCAATTACTGAAAGAAATATATCAGAATCTTCCACTGTAATTATAGATTTAGCTATTCTCCTTTCTCAGATTTTCCTTTTGTTTTTGTGTATTTGCATTATATTTTTTATATATTTTAAGGCAATGTTTATGTTTTTAGTAAGCTAAACCTTTTATCATTATAAAATACCCTTTATTTCTTTTTTTTTTAAGATTTTATTTATTTATTTGAGAGAGAGAGAATGAGAGATAGAGAGCACGAGAGGGAGGAAGGTCAGAGGGAGAAGCAGACTCCCTGCCGAGCAGGAAGCCCGATGTGGGACTCGATCCTGGGACTCCAGGATCATGACCTGAGCCGAAGGCAGTCGCTTAACCGACTGAGCCACCCAGGCGCCCAAAATACCCTTTATTTCTAATAATGCTCTTTAGCCAATATTTGTTGCCTTATGTTAATAAAACTATACCAGCTCTATTTTGGTATGTATGTCTTTTTTCATTCTTTTCCATTCAGTGTTTAAGATGTGTCTTTTTAAAGCAGCATATACTGATTTTTAAATCCAGTATGATAATCTTTTTCTTTTAATTGTCATTTTACTTCATTTCTATTTAATGTGTCTTCTAGTCACTGATTCTTTTTGTCTATATCTATATCTACTGCTTATTTTATCCAACAAATTCTTTTTTTAAATTAAATTAAATTAAAATTTTTAAAGATTTTTTATTTATTCATTTGATAGAGACATAGCAAGAGAGGGAACGCAAGCAGGGGGAGTGAGAGAGGGAGAAGCAGGCTTCCTGTGGAGCAGGGAGCCTGATGTGGGGCTCGATCCCAGGACCCTGGGATCATGACCTGAGCTGAAGGCAGATGCTTAGCGATTGAGCCACCCAGGTGCCCTATAAATTAAATTTTATTTTTGAGTAATCTCTACACCCAGCGTGGGTCTTGAAATTACAACCCTCAGACCAAGAATTGCATGCTCTACTGACTGAGCCAGCCACACATCCCTCATTGAACAAATTCTTAATTAAAAAAATAAAAATAACAAAATCATCTCCTCAAAGTCCATAGTTTCTCTGAGCAGCCATTTGGTTTTTATTTCCAAATAAATTTATTAGTACTGTATTTCAACAATAGCTGATTCTCCTCAACAGAATTCTAATATTTATTTAGGAATATATCAGTAAATTCCATTTGAATTTATCTTGTTTCCAATTGATTATAAAAATGCCATCTTGATCTTAAATAAAATATTGAAAATGAAAACTTCCCTTTATTCACTTCTCAAGTGTTGTTTATCAAGAGAATTGCTTAGAAAATGAGTTCTGCTAGATTTTGCTTTCACTAAACTTCCCTAGCCAATGATTTTAATTTTGATAATTTTAATAACATGGTATTAAAAGGTAAATATTGCTTGTTCCATCTTACCAGCTCCCCCAACCTTACTAAAAAATAAAGTTGTATGTATACAATGAATAAAACTTTTTCCTAAATTTCTGAACTAAATTCTGTATACTTTTCATGATTAGATGGACATACACACTTATTATTAGTATTAGTTTCTTGATAAGTTAGAAGATGAAGCCCAAGTTTTCCTTTATTAACACAATATTGGTTACACCTGACCTTTTGTAGCAGATGAACCTATATGATCTAAATGAGGTATTTTTTATTATAATATAATTTTTAGACTTTTTATAGTATAAGTGGGAAAGGGTATTTTAAAATTATTTTATTTTGAACATTAACTGAAATATCCCTGTGTTATTAATTAATCATACCACTACCTATTTTTAAGTTCTTTACGTATCCAGATACCTATTTGAATCATCAGTGAAGCAGACATACCACAATTTTAGTTCAATTGAAAGTTTTCTAAACATTTTTATACTATTGTAGACTTTTTTAATCTTCATCTATATTTTTTCTCTTATTTGTGACTCTCTTAAAACCATTTTTTTATTAAGATGGCTTTAGTTTCATTGTTTATTTTTACAAATGTAGTGACTGATTCAGTCTTATTAAAATAAATCAGATAAGTTGCAGTATGACCTCATTTTAGCAGGTATTTTTTTCTTGGTGTTCATTAAAAATTTTTGCAATGTAAAGAAAGCAAAGATAATAGTAAAATGGTTTTTGTACTTTTTTTTCTGAGCTTCTTGCCAGTGTTCCACCCTAAACTAATGGTATGAGGTACTCCTTAAAACGTTAACCCTCAAAATTGCTTCTGAAACCCTATTAGTTTTGGAAAGCGAACATGGCACTTTCTACTGCTGCTACCCTTGCCAGAATGGGTTTCACTTACTCACTGCTTCTTTGAGTTTTCACTTTCTGGATTAAAGTCTGGAATGGGCATATCTAATTAGCAAATCCAATTTCTGTAAGGCAGGCTGTGAAAGCAAGAATTTGCTATTTCCAGCTTTTCTATTGGGACATGGTATCTGACTCCTACTCAGATTTGTAATATGAGGAAATTCCTAAACATAGCAGGGGTCCCAGATGTTGGGTGACCTCAAAGAATAATGTAGATAGACTATCTATGTCAACTCCCAAATACATGTATCCAGCCTTGTTCTCTCCCTAGGGTTCCAGACTCACGTATTTCCAAATCTATTAGACATTTCCACTTCATAATTTACAACCATCTCAAAATTTATATATTTCTAAAAGATGTATTGATTTTTTTCTCCCCAATCCGTTTCTTCCTTAGTCTTTACTATCTCAATAAATTTGCATCCATTCCATCACTCTAAATGTACATCTTGAGTTCACATGTCCCTCATTCTCCACATGTCCTCCATCAGCAAGTTCCGTTTGCTTTACTTCTGATTCATTTTCTGAATCTCTCTGGTTCTACTGCCAAAGATGATTCTTGCCTTGTCTGTTTCAGCCTGGTAATAAATTTCTTGCTTTAATGCTTTACGGCTTTTTGAACCATTCTCTGTTATTTACTCAGTGTTTTGGTGGTGGTGGTTGAGAAGGGAGGCCCACTCACTGGTGTTGAGGAGGACCTTATCAGACAGGTTTGAGTCTGTCATAAGTCATAGCTAAATCCAGTAGCCTTCAGATGCAGTGGGGCCTTTATGGACTGGCCAAATCCTCTAGGGACATTTATTCCCTATCTTTCTATTAATAGCTTTGTCCTCTACTGGTAGTTTTTAAAATATGAGATTGTGTCCCTCTCCTGCTTAAAACTCTCCAGTAAGTGCTGTCTAATACAGCTTTCAGTGAAGATTGAAATGGTATATATCTTCACTGTTCAGTATGATAGCCACTAGCCACAAGTGGCCGCTGAGCACTTAAAACATGGCTGATGCAACTGAGGAACTGAAGTTTGAATTTTATTTATTTTTATTACTTTTTTCCAAGCCAAACTGTATCCAGCTTTATTAACGATACTTTCCATAAACAATCATGGTATTTCAGGCAGCACATGGGAAGATAGTCATTAACAATGTTCCATAACTATTATACTCCCTTCTTCCATGGATTACCAGAATCAGAAAGCCACTATAAAACCCAGTGGAGTCTTCATCTGATCCCCTGAACAGGGAAAGAGTGAGGGTTGACATTTCACATTTAGCATGTTGTTCAACAACCTTTTCACAAGCAGACCCTGACTTTCAGGAAATGAAATGAAGATAGCATAATTGGCAATCTGAAGATCCACAAGCTAAAAAAGGAGGTCTTTTGAGGGATGCCCTCTCCATGGTGACACTGTAAAGTCCAGATTGCCTGACATATACTGGGAACCATGTCTTGGGGTAAAGTTCCAACAGATCTCTGGGTTTAAGGGAGTTAAGTCTAAGTTGAAGGCAGACAGGGAGAAGAGGACAAAAAAAAAAAAAAGAATTTTAGTTTTTCCACACCACAAGGCATTTGTGCCAAGGTGGCTAATGTGTTGCAACATCAAGGAATCCCTCCTCCTGGGAGCCAAAAGGAAGATTCTCAAAACTACAAGGGAATGGTGTTTTTCCATTTGTATCAGTCTAGCTTCAGAGATACTGTTAGTGATATATGCCCTTCGCCCCAAATAACAATGAAATATTCTGTGTGCTAACAACATAGCTTAAAAGAAAAAAGTAAAACAAAATTCTGCATTTTTATAAAACTTGATAGAAAATAGTATTTCAAACTGTACAGTCACAAGAAGTACACAGCTATCAAAAATGCACACACTTCACTTGGCATCTCCAGCACCTTCAGCTTTCTGTGCCTGGTCTGTTTTGGCATCTCTGTTTTTTTGCATGGTTATTCTCAATCTTTGCCAACGTCAGTTTCCTGCTTTTTCCCATGTACCTTCTCTTCCTTCTTTGCAGGGGCCTTTCTAGGCTTGGGCTCTGGCTTTAGAGGAGCAGGTTTAGCAGATAACTTTGCAGATCTTCTCTATGGCTCCTTCTTCACCTTAGCTTTATCTCCTTTAGCATCCACTTCAGCCTTCCTCTTGGGCATGGGGGTGACGGTGGCACTGGACGCGGAGATATAGCGGCATGGGCTTTGGCCGTCCGGAGGTCATTCGTGTCTCTTCTTCACACCATGCCTGGAGTTTTAATTTTTAACTTAAATAGCCACTTCTGGTTAATAGTGTTTTGGATGGCAGAGCTGGATTGGCTCCCCTTCATTCTTAAAATAGAATCCAAAGCCCTTATCAGGGCCTTCTATGATTTTACTCTTGCTTATCTCAATAGCTTCATCTCATACTATTCTCTCCCTTGGTTCAGCCACATTGGCCTCCTTTCTGTTCCTAAAGATCACTCAGCCCTTTCTCAGCTTGGAGCCTTTCCGCTGATGCTGTCTGCCTGGAGTGCTCTTCTCTCAGTTTTGAACTTGGTTGATTCTTTCACACCCTTCAGTCTATGGACTAAGCATCACCTAGGAGAGTCCTTACCTGGTCAGCCTACCTAAATTGGTCATTATGATCTTAAGTTCCTTCATAATATTTATACTATACTGTAATTAATCATTTATTTATTTATTTTTAGTCTCCTCCTTAAGAATATAAGCTCTGTGAGGGTATGGTCCTTGCTTCTCTAGATCCTGGCATGTAATATCTATTTATTAACAAATATGCACTGAATTCCTGAGATTCTTAGACATTGGCTACAGAGGTTGATTACTTTTTTGGGGGTGGGGTAAAATTTTATAAGTCTGTAAGGAATTGAGAAAACAAATTTGTTTTAAAGATGAAGTGAAATTACATATAAACAGATGAAAAGGTGCAATCTAAATACAAAGTATTATTAAAGAAGTTTTATAGTTTAGTGATTTAATAGGACTTTTTCTTGCAGAGCTCTGAGAATTTACAGATATATGAAATTTTCATATAGAAAATTAAAATGACATTTGTGGAAACCCCATGGTGAGGGAGGTGCCAGTCAGGCAGAGTTTATACTGTGTATTCATTTGATTTAAAAGAATTCATTTTAATATTTAAAAATGTGTCTCATTTAATATTGATTTAATTATAAATTTGGAGTTAATATCTTTGTATTTTGTAATTTTTAAAATGCAGTTTTATCCCATTCTTAGAAAATTTGGTGTGATATGAAAATGTACATCTACAAAAGGATTAATTAGAAAAGACTTCCTCTTTCTGTAGCAAATCATTCCTTTTTTAAAAAATTATTTAGTCTTAAAAATCTGGCTGATTTATAAATTTTCAGTAAAACATTATTGCTTAAAACAGGATAATGGTTATGTCATGGTTCAATTTGAAATATAAATGAAATAAAGAATGCTGAGTTTCCGAATTGTGCACTAAGTAATTGCTTTTGGACTTAGTGCTTTGAATTTTCTTAATAGCTCATTTTGGATTGTGATGTAACCAATTTATATCTATGTAGATAGTATATCAAGACTAATAGTACTTTATTATTATTTATGTTTAATTCTCTAATACACTCAGTAATAACTATTTCCCTACCCTTCCTCTTTTGTGATTTCTTTTTTTTTAGGATCAGGATGCCTAAAGTTCATAAGATAAAAAAGTCTCTTACACCTCAGATTTCTTGTTTGACAAATGAAGATTCTTATAAACAGTTGGATTTTTTGCCTGACAAACTAAGAGCAAAGCTGCTTCCTTTCCAGAAAGATGGTATTGCTTTTGCCCTCAGAAGAGATGGCAGGTAAAGTACTTTTTTCAAGGCATGCTAAAAATACTGAATTTTGGAGTATGTATATATATAAAAAAAACAACAAAAGTTTGTGCAAACCATTTTTTTTGTGTGTGTACAAAGTCTTCCTATTAATTTTTTTTACTGTATCTTGAAATAATAATTTTAGAATATACCTCATTTTGCCTTCTTGAATTATATTTTAGTTGACAATACAGCTCTACATTAATAGCCATTTTTTTCCTAGCATGTGGAAGGTTGTATCCTATTATGTCTTTCATGGTTGCCATTAAAAAGTTTGCTCTTGCGACTCAAAAACTTACTTTACAGGTGACTTACTGATTAGAAAGAGAAAAATTACAAAATGTTCATTTAGTATAACCAATAGTGGGGCACCTATAGGCATAATGTGCTGCACAGGAGTTATACAACATTTCTTTCTGGAAATACTTGTCCTGTTGATAATGGGGAAACAGTCAAACCAGATCAGAATGTGGGATATTTTTTTAGGACAATTGACCTGAACTCTTCAAATGATACAGTGTCATGAAAAACCAAGGGAAGTGATGAGAATGTCCTAAATTGAGAGATCTAAAAGTTAAAACATCTGAAAGTAATACATAAATCTTGATTAGATCCTGGATAAGTAAAAAAAAAAAAGCTTTAGAGGACATATTAGGATAACTAGGAAATTTTCATCTGTGCTCTTTTAGAGTGGTGTTATTGAATTAATGTCAGTTATCATGGGTGAGGTAATGATGTTGTAGTTGAATGTTCTTTTTCTTGGAAAATGCATGATAAAGAATTTGGGATGAAGAATTGTGATAGCAGCCTACTTTCTATATTTCCCCGAAAGGAAAGGACATATGTATGTTTAGATAAACTTTGAGTCAGTCAGTCACAATGTTAGCACTGAAGCTGGTGAGTGGTATAAGGGTGCTGGCTATAGTATTCTCTTTGGATTTTCTGTCAGTTTGAACATTTAAAAAAAAAGTGATCAGTTTGATTTTCATTCTTTTGTAGGTCATCTGTGTTTTCTGATTGGATCCAGTCTTTTTCTGATTTTAAGATTTTCTCTTGGTCTTTGGAGTTCTGCAGTATCACAATAATTTATTCAGTGTGGTTTTCTTTTTGTTTATTCTCCTTGAGATTATTGTGCATTTTTTTAATCTGGAATTTATGTCATGTTGATTCTGGAAAATTCTCAGCTCTTCTCTATTTTTAAAAATTATTTTTAAAGATTTTATTTATTTGAGAGCAAGAGCATGAGCGGTGGTAGGGGACAGAGGGGTCAGAGGGAGAAGCAGACACCCCCGCTGAGCAGGGAGCCCGATGCGGGACTCGATCCTGGGACTCCAGGATCACGACCTGCGCGGAAGGCAGATGCTCAACCGACTGAGCCACCCAGGCGCCCCTATCTCTTTAAATATTGATTGGTACCCATTCTGTTTATTTTTTTCTTCTGCAACAGCAATGAGACTTAAACTTAACCATTTCACTCTATCCTATGCTTCCATTAACGTGTCTTATATTTTCTGTGTCTATCTCTGCTACAATATGGCTACTTTTAAAGATCTCTTTTTAAAAATAAAAGATCATGATTTAATTATTCTAATCCATTTAACTTACCTATCCAGTGTTTAAATAATTTTTTGAAATGATGTATAAAATATATGGAAAAAAGTATGCAGATTACAAGTGTACAACTTGAAAAATTTTTACAGTATCACCATCACCAAGATCAAGAAATAGTACATTACCCACAACCCAGAAACCTTTCTCTTGCCCCTTCCCAATCACTACTGCCTCCTTCCTGTCCGAAGGTAACTACTTACCCTAACTTCTCAATCCACAGATTACTTTTATATATTTGACTGTATCATTGTAATCATCCATATGTATCTTTTGTGTCTGATTTCTTTTGCTCAACATCATTGTGATATTCTTTCTTGTTATTGCATGTGGTTGTAGTTGGTTCATTCTCATATAAAATTCCACTGTGTAAATATACCGATTTTTTTTATTCATTCACTGTTGATGAATATTTGAATTATTACTAGTTTGGGGCTTTTACAAATAATAATGCTATGAACATTCTTATACAAATCTTTTGGTAAATACATATATACATATATATTTCTGTCATGTGTATACCTAGAAGTATAATTGTTGAGTCATAAGATCTGTATATATTATAAGTAAATAACTTCCTATATTAGTTTGCCAGGGCTGTCATAATGAAATACCACAACTGGGTGACTTAAACAACAGAAATTTATTGTCTTACATTTCTGGAGTCTAGAAGTCCAAATTCAAGGTGTAAAAAATAGTTGATTCCCACTTAGGGTTGTGAGGGAAGGATCTGTTCCAGGTCTCTTTCCATGATTTGTAGAACACTGTCTTCTTCCAATGTCTTTTCACATCATCTTCTCTCTATTCATGTCTATTCCCTTTCTTTAAGGATACCAGTCATTATTGGATTAAGGCCCACCTTAATAATCTAATTTTAACTAATTATATCTGCACCGATTCTGTTTCCAAATAAGGTCACATTCTGAGGCACTGGGGGTTAGAACTTTAACATATAAGTTTGGTGGGGACATCATTCAACCAATAACTCAGACAGTTTTCAAAGTGTACCAATTCTTACATCAATAATGCGTAAGAGTCAGTTGTATCACATCTTCACCAACACTTCTTATTGCCTATCTTTAATTTCATTTTAGGTATTCTGGCAAGTATATAGTGATACCCATTTAGGTTTTCATTTGCACGTCTCTGATAAATGAAATTTAGCACCTTTTCATATGCTTATTAGCCATTCTTTCATCCTTTATTATTGTCTGTTAATATCTTATCCATTTTTCTACCAGGTTGTTTGCCTAATTGTTTTCTAGGAGTGTTTTGTCATATTTATGTTCTGGATACCAATTTTTTGTCAGATATATATGTTGCAAATAAAATTTATCAGGCTACAGTTTTCCTTTTCTCCCTCTTACTGATCTCTTTTGATAAGCAAAGTTCTCAGTTTTAATGTATCTTTTTTTTTTCTTAAAGATTTTATTTATTTATTTGACAGAGACAGAGATAGCGAGAGCAGGGGGAGTGGGAGAGGGAGAAGCAGGCTCACGGCTGAGCATGAAGCCCAATGCGGGACTCGATCCCAGGACCCTGGGATCATGACCTGAGCCAAAGGCAGATGCTTAACGACTGAGCCACCCAGGTGCCCTCAGTTTTAATGTATCTTAAATACTCATTATTGGTATTGTATTTTATGGCTTGCACTTTTTGCATCTTATTTACAAACCTTTGTCTACTACAAGGTTGTGAAGTTTATTTTCTATGTCTTCTAAAGCTTTATTGTTTTGGGGCACTTGGGTGGCTCAGTTGTTAAGCATCTGCCTTCAGCTCGGGTCATGATCCCAGGGTCCTGGGATCAAGCCCCAAATCGGACTCCCTGCCGAGCAGGAAGCCTGCTTCTCTCTCTCCCACTCCTTGCTTGTGTTCCCTCTCTCACTGTCTCTCTCTGTCAAATAAATAAATAAAATCTTAAAAAAATAATAAAAAATTAAAAAATAAAAACTTTATTGTTTTATTTTTAATTTTTTAATTTTAATTTTTTAAGATTTTATTTATTTGTCAGAGAGTGAGAGAGAGAGAGAGGAGGCATAAGCAGGGGGAGCGGCAGGCAGAGGGAGAGGCAGGCTCCCAGCTGAGCAAGGTTACCGGTGTGGGACTTGATCCCAGGACCCTGGGATCATGACCTGAGCCGAAGGCAGACGTTTAACCGACTGAGCCATCCAGGCATCCCTGTTTTATTTTTTAAATTCAGATCTACATTCCACTTAGAATTGAGTTTTGTATGTGGTATAAGGCGGGGATCAGAGTTGATTATATATTTATTATTGTATTATTTACTTTTGTCTATCGGTGTCTGATTGATCCATCACAATTTATTGGAAAGACTAACTTTTCCCTACTATATTAGACCTTTGCCATAAATCATATCATTTTATGTGTGTCTTTCTAGATAAGTGCTGTCTAATGGAACTTTCTGCCATTATGGAAATGTTCATATATATGCTGTTTAATTCAGTAGTTATTAGCCACATGTGACTGCTGAGTTCTTGATATACAGCAAGTGTAACTAAGGACTGAATTTCATATTTTAACTAATTGTAATTGATTTAAATTTAGCCACGTGTCTGGTGGCTACCATATGGGACAGTACAGGTATAGATTCTTTATTTTTCTGATTGTCAATCTTTGTGTCAGCACCATACTTCTTAATTATTATAACTATAATAGATATTTTGGTCTGAGATAGCATAAGTCTTACAACTTTGTTATTTTTTTTTTCAAAATTGCCTCAGCTCTTGTTGACCCTTTGCACTGCCTGTAAGTTGTAGAAATCATTTATCATTTTTCACCAAAAAAGTTGCTGCAATTGTGAATGGGATTGTTTTGCATCTGTAGATCAGTTTGGGGAGAATTGATATCTTTACAGTATAAAGTATTTTAATCAATGTGAATATTCTTCCTTATTTAGTTGTCCTTCATTTATTTTCATCTCAATTATTCTTCCCCTTAATTAATTTCTTTTCAATAAGATTTTTTTAAAAGATTTTACTTATTTATTTATTTATTTGACAGAGAGACACACAGCAAGAGGGGGAACACAAGGGGAGTGGGAGAGGGAGAAGCAGGCTTCCCGCGGAGCAGGGAGCCTGATGCAGGGCTCGATCCCAGGACCCTGGGATCATGACCTGAGCTGAAGGCAGACGCTTAACGAAGGCAGCCACCCAGGTGCCCCTCAATAAGTTTTTATAGTTTTCAATATATAATTCTTTCATGTATATCATTATATTTATTCCTAGGTGTTTAGTATTTTTGATGTTGCTATAAAATGTCATTTCCTCCCTCTGGCTTTTCTAAGATTTTTTTCCTTGTTTGGTTATTCAAAAGTTTTACTATGTATGATGTGCCTAGGTTTGCATTTAAAGTTTTTCATCTATGGGTTGATGTCATTTATTAGTTCTAAGAAAATAATCTCTTGAAATCTCTTCAAATATTATTTTTGCTGCATTCTTTTCTCCTTGGTCTCCCATTATACCTATATTAGACCTTTTCTCTGTGTTCTATATATCTCTTACTATTTTATTTTTTAAAAAATGTCTGTGCTTTATTTGGATATTTGTTGTTTACTTATATTCTTCTTTACTAATCCTAAATTTTGCTATTAATTTATTGGATTTGCTAAAGGAAAAGACCATCACTCAAAATACTTGAAACCAAAACCCATTCATTATGGCTGAAACAAAGAGGCTGAATTTATTACTTGCTAAGCAAGGGAGAAACTGTGCTTCTACAAAGCAAAGAGTTGGTATTGAATCAGAGTTTGGGGAAGTTTGGAGTCTTTAAAAAGCCGAAGTGTTTAAGTATTTGCTCAATGTCACAGTATACTTTAGGGATTAGCTGACTGATGTCAAAGAACAGTTAGTCCTTCCTTATCTTGAAATTGGAGAACAGAAACATTTTATTTTCTGTTTTTGATGTCAGATAGTGTATTTTTAAGTCCTTGAATATCCAGTTCCTTTCTGCTGGTTATGTTGATAGTATCTTGCTTCTTGCCATGTTTTAATTCCATCTCTTCTTTCTATAAACATTTAGAACATATTTATTTTACATATCTGAAGTCCTTTGGAGGCTAATTTTACTTTTGTTCTTGTTATTCATGATGGTTTATTTCCCAATGTATTTGCTAATTTTTTCTAAAATTTTTGTTTTTATAATTAGGTAATCTTAATCTCTGAATCTTGAGAGACTTAAATAATGGGTAAATTTTTTTAGGGAGGATTTGCAAAATTATGTTCTTGGTTTTTTTCCCACAGCAGAGAGGCAGTATAAATACAAAACCCCAAATTCGTTTTCAGGTAGGCTTGTGATTATGAATTTTGATAATTAATTACCACCTCATGCTAAACCATAAGTTTCTTTAGTGGCTTTTAAAAAAATTTAAATATAATTAAATTTAATAAAATGCACAGATGCACAGGTTTTATGTGCATATTTCAGTGAATTCTGATGTTTGTCTACCCATGTGTTTTTTAATACCTCTGTCAATATAGGACACTTCTACCACCCAGAATAGACCTCTTTCTAATCAACCTCATCCTCAAGAATCAGGAAACTAGTGAGCTGACTTTTGTCACCTGAATATGTTTTTTTATGGTTACTTGATGCTCTTTATTTTTTTAACTTTTAATTTTGAAATAATTTCAACTTTGATTTAAAAAAGGTACAGAAATAACTTTCATATTACCTTTACCTCGATTCACTAATTTCTAACATTTTAGCACTTTTCCTTTATTATTGTATTATTCTCTCTCCCTCTTCTGTCTTTCTACACGCACACACGCGCGTGCGCACACACACACACACACGTGCACTTGCACACAAAGTAGTATTTATTTTTTTCAAAGCCATTTGAGATTAAGTTGCATATGTCTTTCTCCTTTAACCTACGGTATTTAAGAATAGTTCGTATTTTAAGAACAAAAATATTCTCTAACAAAGCCACAGTACAGTCATCAAACTCACGAGATTTAATCTTTAATCTCCATATATGTTGTTTTTCAGACTTTCATGACACTGAATATAGGCCAACGTATTTTATAGAATGTGTTTCAATTTTTTTAAACGTTTTCTCATTATAGGATTTAGATTCTGCAGTCCATTCTGGATTAGTACACAAGGGAGAAAGAAGTTCTATCCTTCTCAAGATATTGCTTTTGAAGTTACACAGAATCTATCAGCCCCTCACTGGTAGGGTTATTTTTTTTTTTTTTCCGGAATGGTAGTGTTAATTTTGATTGTTAGTCAAAGTGTTATAACTACCACACTCTCTACCACGTAGTTACTATTTTTCCCTCTCACAATTGTTGCCTATTTAACAAATAACTAACATGAGATGTTCAGATCATGTAAATATGCTTCCCCTTATCTAGTTTTCTCTTTTGGATTTAGCTTCCATACATGTTCTTGCTCAAAATAATTTTTCACCTGATAGTTGTGAAATGATGGTTTATTAATTGGCATTTTACTGTAAGGAAGAGCCCTCCCTTCTATTGCAACAATCTCTCTCTTTTTCTCTTTTTCCCTGTCTGTTTCTACCCATTTATCTATCCATCCATTCATCTGTTCTCTTGGATTTCTAGTGGGTTATAATCCCTTACTACACCATAGCTTACTTTAGTCTGTTTTGGAACTTGTTGCAAATGGAATCATGCAGGTGATATGAGTCTCTGATGACTTTTGCTCATCATGTTTTTGAGATTCATATATGGTTTTGATCTCTGAATATAAGGCAATTATTTTGCTCATTCACTTGCTGATGGACATTTGGGTTGATTCTAGTTTGGGAGCCTTATGAATAAAGATGGTATTAACATTCATGGACAAGTCCTTTTGTGGACATGTTTTCAATTCTATTGCTTTTTCTTTTTCAAGATTTTATTTGTGTGTGTGTGTGAGAGAGAGAGCATGAGTGGAGGGAGAGGCAGAGGGAGAGGGAGAAGCAGACTCCCTACTGAGCAGGGAGCCCAATGATGGGCTGGATCCCAGGACCTTGAGATCATAACCTGAGCTGAAATCAAGAGTCTGACACTCAACTGACTGAGCCACCCAGGCGCCCCAGTAATGCACTGATTTTGAGTTTGTATTTTCCTAAAAACTAATAATGTTGGCCTCTTTCAACATATGTTAATGTTTTACATATGTTTTAATTACTGTCTCTTTATTATTGATTTGAAGTTCTTTTATTATGCATAGAAGACCTTTGTCAGATATATGTATTATAATTTCTCCTAGTCTGTAGTTCGCTTTTTTAATTTTCTTTATAGTATTCTTTGATGAACAGAAATTCTTAATACTCTGGTTTTTCTTCAGATGAAATAAATTTTTTGCCTTTTGATGAACTGAAATTTTTAAATTTTTGTTTTTTAAAGATTTTATTCATTTGCAAGAGAGAGAGAGACAACAAGCCTGGGGGTGGGAGAGGCAGAAGGGTAGGGAGAAGCAGACTCCCCACTGAGCAGGGAGCCCAACATGGGACTCGATCCCAGGACCCTGAGATCACTATCCGAGCCAAAGGCAGACGCTTAACCAACTGAGCCACCTACAGGCCCCAGAAATTTTTAATTTTCATAAAATCTAATTTATCAAGTTCTTATGTAGTTAATGCTTTTTATGTTGTCACGAAGAGGTCTTTTCCTACCCCAGGATCACAATGTCCCTATGTTTTCTATTGGAAGCTTTCTAGTTTTAGCTTTTATGTTTTGATATATGATTCATCTCAAATTAATTTTTGTGTATGGGATAAGATAATAGTTCTAGGTTCAGTTTTCTTTCATATTGATATCCAGTTACTCTGGCACCATTTCTAGTGGTGCCAGAGTAAAGTCTCTTCTGTCCCAAAAATTACCTTGACATCCTTCTGAAAAAGCACTTGACCATATGTATATAAATCTGTTTTCAGTTTTTTCCCCCCGTATTTGTCTTTTTAAAAAAATTTTTTTTATTGTCACCCCTTTTCCATTTTTACTTAGGTTGTATCTTTCTTAGGCTCAGGGTTTGTTTAGGAGTCTCATTTTCAACCTCTGCTTTGTGTAGATGTAAGACCTTATTACCATTGCTCTGCTTGGCTGTTAAGTCCTAAGATTCCCTGTTGATGGTGTTTGCAGACACCTTCATTGTGGCCTGTAGTTTTATCACTCACCTATCACTCAGGTTTTGATTTTTCTCTTTTGTTTCTGGCAGCTGTAAATTTTTTTACTTTTCTTCAGAACAGCTCTGCATTTTAAAAGATGGTATTTTGGGGCGCCTGGGTGGCTTAGATGGTTAAGCGTCTGCCTTCGGCTCAGGTCATGATCCCAGAGTCCTGGGATCGAGTCCCGCATCGGGCTCCCTGCTCCTTGGGAGCCTGCTTCTCCCTCTGCCTCTCTCTCTCTCTCTCTCTGTTTGTCTCTCATGAATAAATAAATAAAATCTTTAAAAAAAAAAAAGATGGTATTTTATCTAAGTTAGCATTTCTAGGTTTTTGCAAAGGGAAGGATCTGAGACTTTATAAACCACCATAGCACTGGGAGCTGAAATCTTACTGTTAAGTCTTCATTCATTAAAGATTATACTTGCTATCATTGTAAAATACCCTTATTATAGAATTACTTAATTCTTTCCTATTCCAAATTTAATATTATATAATTAATTTCCAAACAACGATTTCTTTCTGACCATATTTTCCTTGCATGCCTTTAACTATCTTTCTATTTTCAACATTTTTGAGACACTTCTTTTAAATGAGTTTTTAAGTTCCAAATTTGTATTTCACTTTGTGATTCAGTTTGTCTTTTCTTTTAAGTAGTCTTAAGCTCACTTTCATTCATTGACATTAGAGCTGTATTTGGTCTTAATTCTGTCATGATAGCATTTGTTATGGTTTCCGTTCCTAAAAATATGTTACTTTATAATCACTATATGATCCATTAAATATATTACTGTAGTGGCATCAAAGTTTTCGTCATGTTTAGTATACACTTTTAGTAGTTTGAAAGGTTTGGAGCTTGAATTCATTAGTAATCTTTGTAACTATAGCTTTGTGTAATATCGTTGATTATTTTATTTTATTAGGCAGTGTTTTCTTATTCCCAATTATGTACAGTGGCATTTGGTGTATTACCTTTTCCTTCCTTTCTTTCCTTCTTTCTCAGCACATCATATTGGTTAAATTATTTTTCTTGATATTCACCTTTGTATCTTTAAAAATACTTACAATTTGTTCCTATGAAATATGTATTATATATTTTTTGCCAACTTTAGATGATCTTTGCCTTTTTCTCCTCTTTGCCTCTTGTTAGGTATGTGATTTCTGTGCATTGTCTGTAACTGTTACATTCTTTTCTGTACCTAGATTATTTAAAGAGCTAAGTACTTTCATTGCTTTCCTCTCGTCCATTTTGTTTTGCACAGTGTTCTTTGGTTGGGGTTATCTTCTCAAAGTTCTTTTAGAAGGGCTAATAGGAAGTCAGTTACCCAATTTCTTGCATTTAAAAATGTCTTTTCACTGAGTTTATACTAAATGACAAATTGGCTGAATAAGAAATTTCTCAGTCCCAGGGCACCTGGGTTGCTCAGTCGGTTAAGTGTCTGCCTTCAGCTCAGGTCATAATTTCAGGGTCCTGGGATCGAGCCCCGCATCGGGCTCCTTGCTCAGCAGGGAGCCTGCTTCTCCCTCTCCCTCTGCTCCTCCCCCTGCTCTTCTCTCTCTCTCTGTCAAATAAATAAAATCTTTAAAAAAAAAATTTCTCAGTCCCAGTTTCTTTTCTGGCTGATGTTATAGTTATTGTTCCACTGTTTGCTGTAGACAAGCCTGAAGGCTGCTTGGCTTTTTCCTCCTTGGAGATGGTGGGTTTTTTGTTTTTGTTTTTTTTAATTTTTTTGTCTCACTACTTATTTTGGCAATCCAGTACTAGGGTATTCCTTGTTGTTGACACTTATATGTCTCTTTCCTTGTTGTGCTTTATTATTTTAATCTCTAGTTTTTTATCTTTTTCTTTAAGTTCTGGAAACTGCTCTTGAATTATATTGAGAACAGTTTTCAGTTCTTTTATTTTGGTTTTCTTCTTTGAAGACACCAAATATGCCTATGTTGATTTGTCTTGACCTATCATGCCTATGTTGATTTGTCTTGACCTATCATCTATCATTCTTAATTTATTTTTTCTCTAAAACTCTTTTGGTTTCTTCATTCCCTTTGAAAATTTCCTTTCAATCCTGTCTCATGTGTAATTTCCCCCACCCCCTTTTTATTTTTAGCCATACCTATTCTCTCCTGCTTCTATTTGGTCTTCATTTCAGTGATGTTTATTTTTCTTTTACTTCTCTGACCTTCAGCTCACATTTAAGTTCTTCATGTTTCTTGTTCTCCATATCTTTCCTGAGTCTTGTACCTCTGCTTTGTGGTTCTTCTATTATAAAGGTGATTGCTTCTTTAAGTTTATTTTTTTAGATTTATTTATTTAAGAGAGAGATAAAGAGAGCACAGGGGAGAGGGGCAGAGGGAGAGAGAGTCTTAAGCAGATTCCTTGCTGAGTGCAGAGCTAGACTTGGGGCTCGATCCCAGGACCCTGGGATCATGACCTGAGCTGAAGGCAGATGCTTAATGACTGAGCCACACAGGTGCCCCTGTGGCAAAATGTTTGACTAT
This sequence comes from Callorhinus ursinus, assembly GCF_003265705.2. Taxonomy (NCBI): domain Eukaryota; kingdom Metazoa; phylum Chordata; class Mammalia; order Carnivora; family Otariidae; genus Callorhinus; species Callorhinus ursinus. The sequence goes on from NW_027397064.1 coordinate 91,559,500, forward strand.
GATTTTCATCTCCTTCATAGGTACTTTTTTTTCCTGTGTATTTTTGCATTTGATTTCCCTTTTTCCCTTTTTTTATTTTTGTAGAATTGATTTTTTATAGTTACTACTCTGTATTCATTGAGGAACATTTTTTCCTGAGCCTGCTATTTGCAAAAGATCACCTGAGAGAGTGCCAGAATAATGCTCTAATAATGTTCTAGACTAACACCTATTCTCTCTATGACATTTTTATATGTTTTTTTTTTTTCATTTTATTTCCTGAGCTAAAAGAAATCAACATAGCGAAGTAGCTAAGGTTGTAAATCTGTCATTCCTGCCCTTACTCTGCTTCCCCCCATCTGGGAGTTTTCATTGAAGGCCTTGCCTTCTCTGCTTCTCCTTGTAGCCTGGCTGGTGCTGGGGATATTCTGGCCACCAGTCTGTTTCTCATCTTGTGGTGATGTAAGGAAAGGATTTTTGATTACGATACAAGTGTCCCTCTCACTTTGGAACTATGTCTTGCTGTTTTGTTTTGTTTCCCTGAGTTGTTTAGTCAGGTGTTCTTTCTAGATATACCACTTTAGTTATTGTTGTTCTTGTTTTTCATATTTAATATTTCTGGTAGCCCATGCTCTTTTTTGTCTAGTTTTCAAAGATGATAAATAACCATGCATTCAATTTTTAATCTATGCTCCACTAAGCTGCATATTGAATCCATTACTTAGCTCTTTATTAAATAATTATTTATATACATGTATTGATGTCTGCATATATGTACCTGTGGATTTACATGGTTAAAACTATTTGACAAACTTATTAATACATGAAATTTTTGGTATATAGTTGAACAAGAGGGTTTGCTGTACGTTGTTTGCTTATTCACATCCAGTGAGATGTAAGAAGTCTGTTACTGAATGAATTAATTAGACTTGTCATTATTACCTTTATCAGTAGTTAATACTCTTTGTATAGATGGTGTTCTGAAATAAACTGTATTTCATTTCTTCTGAAAATTCTGGCAGAACAGTTTGTTTTAATTGTCTGCGTGGAGGAAAAGAGGACTTTGTGGTATTTAAAGCTTTTACAAAAAGTATGAGATGATTTTGTAGTAATTTGTATTCTTTAAGGTATCACTTGATGACAGCCTAATTGCTTTCATTGTTTTCTTTTCTCTTCTAAAATTGAATAGTTTTCTGTTATATTACCCGTTTAGATATACTGCTTTTGTAGTATTACAGTCCTTAGTTGTTTGGCTGAATGTAGATTGAATTTTTGCATCAGTGAACAAATATATTGAAACACCTGGTGGTTTTGCTTTGAGAAAGTTCTTTGTTAAACTATTTTAATATTAGGGTATAAATCACCATGCTTATCATTTCAGTTTAAGATAAGGATAATTAAGTGAAAGTATGAATGAACCTTGAAGTATGGATATAAAAAAGCCAGACGAAATAAGTTAAACAATTTTACTTATTAACTTTATACAGCCTAAATAATCTGATTTATGAAGCACAAAATCTTGCTATTCTAAATAGCAAGTGTTAATTTGAGTTTTAGAATGTCATTGTTTTGCCTCCTCCCCAGGCAGCAAGGGACGTTGTAAGGGTGTGTAGAGAGAGGCTCGGCTATGTCGAAAAGTGTTATTGATGCATAGGTATACATTTTGCACAAGCCAAAAAAAAAAGCAAAAATAAATAAATGGGACTACATCAAAACAAAAAGCTTCTGCACAACAGAAAATACAGTCAACAAAATGAAAAGGCAGCCTCTTGAATGGGAGAAAATATATGCAAACTATATATCCACTAAGGGTTTAATATCCAAAATATATAATAAACTTGTACAACTCAATAGCAAAAAACACCCAAATAATCCAATTAAAAAATGAGCAAAGGACATGAATAGACATTTTTCCAAAGAAGACATACAAATAGCTAACAGGTACATGAAAAGGTGGTCAACATTACTAATCATCAGGGAATTGCAGATCAAAATCGTAATGAGATACAAGCTCATACCTTTTATTGGAAAGGCTCTTATCAAAAAGGTAAGATATAACAAATGCTGGCGAGGATGTGGTGAGGATCCCTTGCGCACTGTTGGTGGCAATGTAAATTCGTAAAGCCATTATGGAAAACAGTATGGAGTTTCCTCTGCAAATGAAAAGTAGATGTATGGTGTGATCCAGCAATCCCAGTTCTGGGTATATGTCTAAAGGAAATGAAATCGGTATCTTGAAGAGATATCTGCAACCCTACGTTCATTTTAGTGTTAGTCACAGTAGCCAAGACATAGAAACAGCATAAGTGTTCATTTATGGATGAATGGGTAAAGAAAATGTGGTATATATGTATATGTATGTATGTGTGTATACATACATGTACTTTTTGCAATGGAATATTATTCAGCCATAAAAGAAGGAAATTCTATAATTTGTGACTACATGGATGAATGTTGTTGGCATTATGCTAAATGACATGTCAGAGAAAGACAAATGCTATATCTCATTTATATGTGGAATGTAAGAACACTGAACTCAGAAACAAAGAGCATATTAGTGGTTGCCAGGGGCAGGAGTGTGGGGGACTTTGGGAGATGTTGGTTAAAGGGTACAAATTTTCAGTTGTAAGATGAATAAATTATAAGCATCTAATGTATAGCGTGATGACTATAGTATATTTGATGTATACATAATATACTATAAAAATATACTTGACTGTTTACTTAAATGTTACTAAGAGAGTAGATCTTAAATGTTCTCACTACACAAAAATTGGTAACTATGTTTGGTGATGGATGTGTTAACTAGCCTTATTGTGGTAGTCATTTCAAAATATATACATACATCAAATCATTACATTGTACACATTAAACTTACACAAAGTTATAAGTCGATTATATCTCTATAAAGCTGGAAGAAATAGGTATCCATTTTAATAGATGAGCTTAATTGCTGCTTTCACTTTAGGTAAACTGACTTAAAACCAGACTTATTTATTTGAAAGTATCCTGTGGATTTGAGGAATAAAATTAAGTGTGCTTTGGTCAACATATATACTAATTTCTGTTGGAGATGTATATAAAAGCAAAATTGCAATACCACTACTCACCCACTAGAATGGCATAATTAAAAAAAAATCAGGGATGTGAAGCATCTGTAATTATCTTACACTACTGTTAGAAAGGAAAATTGGCACATCTACTTTGGCAAACTATTTGGCAATATCTACTATAGGTGAACATATGTATATATTCTGAGTCCTAGTAATCCTATCTCTATGTCTATAGATACATATATATGTTCACTATAAGAATGCTCTTTACAGCATTATCCATAGAGCTAAAAGTTGTCCATCAGCAGTAGAATGGGAAATAAGTGTAGTATATTCACACAACAGAAAACTCAAAACAATGAGAATGAACTAATTATAGCTACTATAATAGCCCGATGAACCTTACAGACATGGTGTTGAGTGAAAGAAGCCAGACATAAAAGAATACATACATGAACTCTATATATCCATTTATATAAAATGTATGTAAGATACTAATTTATTTATGATCACTTACATAAAATAAATATACTAATTTATGGTGTTAGAACTCAGGAAGTGGTCACCCTTAAATGGGAGAGCATTATGAAAGGAAGAGGGTCAGTTACAAGGGAGACTTCTGGGTTGTTGATAATATTCTGTTCCTTGATCTTGGTGCTGTTACATGGATATCTTCATTTTATGAAAATTCATCAAATTGTAGCCTTATTAAGATTTGTTTAATTTTCTATATTTTTTATATGTGAATAACAAATTTACCAAAAATATTCAATGTGGGGGCACCTGGGTGGCTCATTCCGTTGGGCATCAGACTCTTGATTTCAGCTCAGGTCATGATCTTGGGGTCATGGGATTGAGCCTCCCATCAGATTCTTTGCTCAGCAGGGAGTCTGCTTGAGATTCTCTTCCTCTGCCCCTCCCTCGCTTACTCTCTGCTCTCTTGCTCTCGCACTCTTTCTCTCTAAAGTAAATAAAGCTTTCAAAAAATATTAAATGTGCTTTGCCTTTAAATACATATATACATGTACATATGTACACATACATGTCTGTACATATGTATGCACATAGATTTTTTAAGCATAGACCACTACTGAAATATTTGTGTTTCACTACTTTATCAAAAAGAATGCAGGGGCACCTGGGTGGTTCAGTCGGTTAAGCATCTGTCTTTGGCTCAGGTCATGATCTCAGAGTACTGGCATCAGCCCATGTTGGGCTGCCTGCTCAGCAGGGAGCCTGCTTCTCCCACACCCTTTTGTCCCTCCCCCCCTCACTTGTGTGTTCTCTCTCTTTCCCTCTCTCAAATAATTAAATAATCTTTTTTTAAATGCAGTTTCTTTTTTGGGGGGGAGATAAATTTCATAGTAGCTTGATTAATAATAGGCAAAAACTGGAAAAATTCAACGTCCATTAGCTGTTGAATGGATAAATTACAACACACTACTGTTCAATAAAAGACAGTGAACTACTGATACATGCATCAACATGGATGAATTTCAAAATAGTTACACTGGGTGAGGGAAGCTAGCTCCCCACTCCCAAAAAGACTATGTACCATATGATTCCATTTGTTTAAAACTCTGGGAAATGCAAATTAATCTCTAGAGACAATCAGATAAGTTATTGATTGTAGCCTCGTTCATTTTTGTAAGTGCTCTCTGAGTGCTTTAAGAGAATATGTATCCTCTAATTGTTGGATATATAATTTATGTTATCTTAAATTTGTTAATTTTTTGTTCCCTACCCTTTTGAATTTTATGCTTTCTTAATCCACCAATTAGAGAGACATTTGTTAAAATGCCCGTCTTTGTCAGTTTAACTCTTGTATTTCTGTTGATTTTTGGTTTACATATTTTGAGGTTATGTTATTAATTGCAAACAAGTTTATAATTGCTTCATCTTCCTAGAGAATTTTTCCATGTTCCTTTTTCATTATGATTCTTAGTAATGTTTTCAGACCTTAACTCTAGTTTGTTTAATATTGATAATAGTAACATCAGCTTTCTTTCATTGATATAGTAATACCAGCTTTCTTTCTGTTAGTAATTTCCGGCTATACCTTTTTTTTTACTCTTTTACCTTCAACCTCTTTATATTTTATGTGGATTTTTAATAATAATTGTTAATTTTTAACAAATTTTAATAGCACACACATATGGTTTCTATATATGTTACCTGAACTTGTTAATATTCTGTTTTCTTATACTGTTTAATTAGTCAATAAATATACTCAGATGGTTCAATTTAAGAGATTTTAATGAGGGACTATTAGGAGGTATGGGTGAAGAGAGCCAACATATAGCTAGGGGCTACAAGCAGCACCTGTGGTTCTGGTGGGACCCAGCCACTTGCAGACCTCCTTCTTCCCATTCCCTAATCACCTCCCACTATCTAATCTCTAGCTGGTACCTTCATTGATCAAACTGTTTGAAGCCACCTGGCACTGGAGTAATCTGTAGGAGGAAGAAAATGGAGAATAATCAGTGAAATTACTTGGACTTTGGAAAACTCCTTCCAGAGAATTTATATGGAATATGATGTTTTGCCCTCTAATCACCTTTTGCCTCTGAGGTTCTGTTTCTGGTGATTGTCATGTTAAATATACCTATCCATCCACGCATTTTTCTCTCTTGTTTTTACTGAAGTATAGCTGACACTGTTACATTGGTTTCAGGGGTACAGCATAGTGATTTGACAGCTCTATATGTTGTGCTATTCTTACCACAGGAGTAGCTATCACCTGTCACCATACAACAGTGTTACAATTCTATTGACTGTTTCCTGTGCTGTACCATTCATCCCCATGAGTTATTCATTCCATAACTGGCAGCCTATATCTCCCACTCCCCTTCATTCATTTTGCCCATTCCCTCCCTACTCTCTTCCCCTCTGGCAACTATTGGTTTGTTCTCTGTATTTATGGGTTTATTTCTTCTTGTTTGTATGTTTGTTCTTTTGTCTTTCAGATACCACATACAAATGAAGTCACATGGTATTTGTCTTTTTTGGACTTAATGTATTTAGCATAGTATTCTCTAGGTCCATCTATGTTGTCACAAATAGCAAGGTCTCATTCTCTTTTATGGCTAAGTAATATTCCATTGTGTATATATGCCCCATCTTCTTTATCCATTCCTCTTTCAATGGACACTTAGGTTGTTTCCGTATCTTGGTTATTATAAATGATGCTGCAGTAGATATAGGGGTTCTCTTTATATATAGGCACATATAGGTATGTGTATGTATATATACACACATACTTCACAACAAGTAAAATTAAAATTAACACTAAAAATCACTAAATAAAAACAATGATGATTTGTGAACCAATATTATGGTAAGAGTTTAAAACAATAGAAGAAATTTAAGTCATTAGAAATGTGGAGGACTGAATATTGGTTGAATTTTCAGGTTATCCCTATACTGAATTTTGCAACATGGTTACCCGAAGTTTTATACTAGAAAGAAATTTTGCAAAGTTCAATACTGCAGTTTGTTTTATCCAAGCATTTTTATTATGGAAATTTTCAAGTGTATTCGAAAATAGAATAGTATACAGAAACTTCATGTAGTTGTTACCCAGCTTTAATAATTATGAACATTTCTAGTTATTTGTTGTTCTATTCTGTATTTCCTCCATAAAAGCATACTTTTCTTTAGCTGGTATATTTTAAAGTAAATTCAAGAAATTATATTTTACCCATAAACACTTCAGTTTTAATCTCTAAAAATAGGGATGTAAAAAAAGTGTAATTATCACAACTAATAAATTCAAGGTAATTAATTCTTCATTATATCTATTATTTAGCCCATTTAAAAACTTTCCGCACTTATCTCAAAGTGTCTTTTGTACTATTGGTTTTTTCATATCAGATTGAAACAGGGTCCACACATTGCATTTGATGGGCTCTTTAACTTACAGATCAGCAAATTTATAGGAATTTTATATTTTTGTTTATAAATTTGCCTTATTAACTTTTAAAAATTTTCCTTGGTTGAGCTGCATTATTTTTAATATAAGGGAACATTCTGTAATGAATTTAAATATCCACTAGCCCTTTGCATTTTTTATGAATCCTCAAAATAATCTAATTAAATAAAGAAATACTCTAATGACTGGCCTTTCCAGAAAGTATCTACATAGTGCCTAGTGTGGTGCCCCGCACTTGAAAACACTGGTGTGGAGCAAAAAGAGCATGTGCTTTGGCCATAGCTGGCTTCATGTCTGTTTGTTCCCTTTATTTCCACCATTACAGTCATGGTCATATTCTTAAAACTTTGTGAAATGGGGGATGATAACATGATTCTCAGTTCAAGAGAGATTCCCAAAAAGTGTTAGATTTAAATATTGTGAGTGAATTACTTAAAATATTTATGAGTAGATGAATTATATCTGGGAACTTCAGACATTCAGAAAGACTGCAGTCAGAGAAGTAGATGGAGGGCAGGAAGAACATACTCTCTAGCGGGAGAGACAGAGTAACTGAGACCCCAGTGTTAAGTGAACACTTCATGTCTAAGTGTAGACTCAGTGGTTAGAGCTGATTAGACTATTGCAGAGGGAAGAAGGTCAGATTTTTATCAGTAATAAGTCTGCTTTTTTATTCAAAAACAGACTTTTGGGAATAGTGACAAAAAATGGGGAGCTTGTTACATTGATGAGTAGTTACTGTTTCTGGCAGCAGTTAAAAGTGGTCACTGGGAGAGGGAATGGTTGATTCTATCATTAGAAGGGGGGGAAACCAACAAATAAAACACAAAGTAAAACAGCCCTTTGTTCTGCAGAAGAAAAATGCCACCATTCCTATCTGCTCCTGTAGGCAGAGCCAGATGGCCAATATCCTGCAGTAAGTCCTGTGTGTGAATAGTGTGGGTGGGTGGTTTGTGTTGGGATGAGGGTCACATCCTTTTGAGTTTCTTCTTAGTTCTGTGTCTCTACTATCTCTGGTATTTATATATACCCTCCCCACTTTTAAAATATTTAACCTTCATCCCATCATGGTAACTGAACTGCATAGGAATCAAACCACAGCTATTGTTAAAAATATTTCAGTATCCATTCTTTTCTACAAAGAAATTCAGGGCAAGAGTTGGGGTCAAACGTGGCCGATTCCATTGAATTCATATTTGTTACTCCAACTGGCATGAAACTAATTCTTCTTGATTTTATTGTCATAGATTTCTGTAAGTACATTCGTCTATTAAGCAAAGTAAGTTTCCCTTATAAAAGGGTTTTTTTTTTTTTTTTAAATTTGGAGCTCTGGAGCTGAGAGTGATTTCTACTGCTCTGGGCCACACTGCCACCTGGGGGCTAACAGGAAAGACTGTTCTGGTGTTGTCCTAGCCAGTGCCAGAAATCTTTGACATTGACCTTGATTTTATTAAGACAAATACCAAGACACCATTATCTATAATAATATCTAAAATAATGCAGTTGGCTTACCTGGTGGTGTGGTATGATACAATATTATAAAAACATATTTAAAAATTTAATGTGATACTTCCATATTATTTTGCTGTCTTTCACTTTCGCCCTATATTTTGGGGTATTACCAACTATCTTGAGACAAAGTTAATGTACATTTCCTGGGTCCTTTTATATGTATACTGCTACTTTGTACTTACAGAGAGTGGTACGTGAGTGCTGGTAATAGTTTACCTTTTATTACCATAAAATTGGTTAGTATATGAATGTCCTTCTAGCAGAAATATTTTGAACATATATAGACATTTTTGTACTATTGATATGTATTTCTTTATTTTCTTTAATGAAAGATGATTTTCCTATGTGCTGTTTGGCGCTTTAAAATGTGTAATTGAAGAAAAAAAATTATATGATTCCACTTATATGCGGTACCTAGAACAGTCAAATTCATAGAGACAGAAAGTAGAATAGTAATGGCCAAAGGCTAGAGATAGGAGGGGGGTAGTGGGGAGTTACTGTTTACTGGATACAGTTTCAGTTTGGGATGATAAAAAGTGCAGGAGATTGACAGTGGCGATAGTAACACAGCAATGTGGATGTACTTAATACCATTTAATTAGATACTTAAACATGGTGAAAATGGTAAATTTTATGTTATATATATTTTACCCCAATAAAAATGGTATTCCTTTAGTAGTATTATTGGGTGGTATACTTTCTTAGGGCATAGAAATGAGTAGGTATGTGAATTTCATTTTATAAAGCAGATATTATGTGCTAGAAACTTCACATGTATAAGGCTATAACCCTATGTGGTATATACTTACTAGATTTCTTTTACCCATTAGGAAACTAAAGCTCAAAGAGGATCTTTTATAACAAATTTACTGACAGCTTAACTGTTCGATCAGCTCTCAGGATAATTTGTCACAAGTATAAGATTTATAAGCTAATGAAAGAAGTAGCGGAGATGTGGACCTATTTCTGCTTGACTCTAGCATGTGTTCTTTCTATTCTACCACCCTATCCATGAGAATATTTTAGGTTTATGTTACAGTGAAATGCTGATATGGCATCCTGTTATACTGTAGCTTCTGACATGTCATCATTCAATATTGGAAAAAAGCCCTATAATAGCAGTGGGAACACCCTGAGATAACCCAAGCTGTGTGTAACATCTGAGGGCTTTAAACAGGTGATGTCTAATTTGGGTAGCAGACTGTATAAGATGGAAATGACTCATGTGCCGAGAGGTATCGAGTATAATATTGTTTATTTTAAATTAGTTTTCCATCAGACATAAGGTTGGTGCTTCTTTTCATAATACCATGAGTCTCTAAGGGAAGAGGTTCATTCTTGTATCTGCTATTTTAAATTGCATTCTTAATTCCTATCTGCTTTTCTTGCTTCCTTTGGGAGACTCCTTCCTTCCAGTGAAAGAAAACCAAAGGTATCTCATCATGATGAATAATTTAATGAAGAAGTCTCAGTATAATGATTTTTAAACTCTAGCCATGAAACCACTGTCTTTCAGTAATGCTCTAAACAAAAGAATTTTAGCATAGACAACAAAAAGGATCTGGACATTCCCTTTACATTTGTGGTAATCTGATTTTACTTATATAACCTTTGAATTACCCTTGGAATTGGATATTTAGAATATTTCATATACTGTGGAGAAAACTAAATCTTACTTTTCTTGAACCCTAGTATTTAACCATCTTTAGTATTCCTGGGAATAATTCCCCATTAAGAATGTAATTGTTAAATCACTGCCTAATTACTTGATTTTGTCTATGCACAAAATAACTAGTATTTGTAAAACACCTAGGTTTTTAAATAAAATTAGGATATTTGATTACAGTGAAACAATTCACATATTTTGTTAACGTGTTCCCCAAACTCTTAAAGAGTACTGAGCCATACTGGAATGCTTCTTTGGAGGCCAAGGAGCTTGTTGCTGACATAGTAATAATTTGGTTGTTTGCACATTTTATAAAATATTAAAATGTTCCCAGTTACCATAGTCCTTAAATAACTTAGGGTGAGATGTTATCTGTGAAGTATTGGCTTGTGAGTAGGAGGGAAATTATATGTTACAGTGTTATATAAAACTGACTCATATGAGTGGGTGAAAAATCCCAAGAATACCAGACACCCACACTTGAAAAAGCCAGTATGTGTCGTTTTTCTCTTTATACCATGTTCCTGCAGGCTGCTTAATGGAGCTGCATTCATTAAAGAAATCTCTATAAGTTCTTTCATTGCCTTCATGAATATCTTCCTGTTAAAAAAAGTGAAATAACATTTTTTGTCATTTAAAAAATCATTGTTCACAGGACAAAAGTTTGATTTAGTATTTGAAGTAATTCACTTCTCTGTGCTTCAGGTTTTTTAAATTAGTTAAAATCAAGAGAATCAAATATACCACTTTTGGAGTATATTAGAATATTTGTTAAATCCTATATAAATACAATTAAATTATCTTTTAGCAAGTAGTAATCTAGGTCTTGATAAACAGCTGATGCTGTTTTACTGATTAAAAACAGTCTATTGAATGGGGATGTTATCACAGATTAGCCCGTTAGGTAATTCAAGTTTAATCAAGGTATTCCTTTGCATAGTAACAGTAGATATTTTTAAATATATTTGTTAGGTTATCCAAAATATTTTGGTTGGATTTCACAGATTAGGATTTGTTTCTATGGAGATTTTTGTTGTTTGATTTTTAAAGAACACTTCCTTGGTTCTTGCACCACATGTGCTAACTAAGCCTTACTGTTTTATTCAAATTCTCATTCCTCTTTTTACCATTCTTTGTCCAAACTGAGAATCTCAACTGTACTAAAAAAAAAAAAGTTCCTATTGGTTCAGAAGAATGTAACCTTCATTTGAAAATAGTAAAAGGACAGTTCTTGCTGTGAAACAGGTCTTCCAAAAGACACTTTCATTTATGTTACTTAATTATCATAAGACCTCTTTGATGGTGATGGTGTTATCCCAACTTTTTTGAAATGAAAGCTATAGCTTTGAGAGGTAAAGTAACTTGCTCATCTAATAGAGTTGGGATTTCAACCCAAACAAAACCTCTGTTCTTTTATTTTTACTGTGCTGTAAAACACAATATATGCATTTTGAAGGGTGTTTTGTTGCTGTTTACAGATGTAGCATATATATATATAATTTCTGGTATATAATTTCTGATATATATATATAAATAATTTCTGTTGCATTGCATGCCTGTCTTGAACTGTGTTAAAAAAAAGAAATCTAATGAGAAATTTGTCCCCTTAATCTTCTGAAAATGAGATTCTATTCAAACTGATTTCTATTATGATTATTATTAATATATTTTTAAAAATGAGTTTAATATGATTATTAAAATAACTCTCCTTATGACCCAATAGTTATTCTTGTTATAATTGTCATACCCCATCATGTAACTAAAGCTGTGATCAAATTACCAATATTATTTTTACAAGATGCTTATTTGCTTGTGTTAAGAGGAAGCATGAAAGCATATTAAGTAAATCCTAATTTCTGTGATATATATATACACACACACACACATCATGTTTGTATATGTATGTATTTATCTTTGTGTTTGTGTATGTATGTATCATAAAATTTTAAGTAGGATATGTTGCACATGTAGAAAACTATTGATTTGTCATTTTTCCTGAGACTTTTCTTAGTTAATGAAAGTTAATTTGATCAGCAGGGACCTCAGAAGATAATTTTAAGTAAGAATCTTTCATACTTGTATCTAAGATTATCATTGCTTGGACTCATGGGGCATCTTTATTTTTATCATTTATACTTCAATTTCTATGATCTCATCTTAGATATTATTCCTACTGTCTGCAGATAGATGTGTTGAGGTGATAATTCTTGATGATTTTCTCAGTAGAATTTAAGCTATTTGTGACAACTGATTCTTACTTAGTTCTATCCACTAAATCATTGTTTGCACATATGTCTCATATCTGTGGGAATTTTTTATTTTGTCTTTTTATCTTAGGAATAAAAGTTCTATAGGTAAAAACTAGTTTCCAGAAATAATTCCCAAATGGAATAACATTTTCATAGAATTGGACTTTGTTTCTTAAACCATTGTTCCTCACATTAGAGTCCAAATAATTCGCTTGTTTTCTGAGGTCATTTCAAATAAATATCCACTGAATGGCCATTTACTGGACACAGAGAGAGGCCCTTGGAGTGCAGAAGTGAGTAAGACATTGTCTTGTTTTCAGGAAATACATTGCCTAATAGCAGAACATACATAAAGACATTTTATTGTAGTGTGATGGATGTTACTGTAGAAGGTACAGAATGCATACTGATTGAAAATGAGGGCATGGAACAAAGATTGTATGAGAATGCTTCTCAGGGGACTAAATCTAAGCTGATTTTGAAGGACAAATATGCACTTACTAAGAGGCTGGAATATAGTAGGGAATTTTCATGGGCTTACTTCAGGTAAAATGAACATTGTTTAGGGAAATATATAGAAAAAAATTCATATTTATTCCAAAAGATTATTTTAAACATGTTTCTCCTTGCTTTTTAAGTAAAATATTGCAGTAATTAGAGCATTTATCAAGAACACTTGCAGTGGATGCCTGGGTGACTCAGTCGTTAAGCGTCTGCCTTCGGCTCAGGTCATGATCCCAGGGTCCTGGGATCGAGCCCCACATCTGGCTCCCTGCTCGGCGGGAAGCCTGCTTCTCCTTCTCCCACTCCCCCTGCTTGTGTTCCCTCTCTCGCTGTGTCTCTCTCTGTCAAATAAATAAATAAATAAAATCTTTAAAAAAAAAAAGAACACTTGTAGTAATCTAAGTATTCAACCATCTCTGATCGTTGGTAAGCATTATTGGTGGTCCTAAATAGCAGGTAATGGAAATGAATAAGATACCTGGATTATCTGCCAACTTTTTATATATAACTTTATTATAGTTAGCTGAAAATTTAACTATACGTTATTTAAAGTGTAAATTCTATGCATGATTTATTTATTTAACATATGTATATTGAGTTGGTACCCCCACTTTACAAGCAGAAAACTAAGGTACAGAGGTGAAGTAATTTTCCTACACGTACTGGTATAAATAGAGGAGCCAGCATACATTTTGATTCCAGAGCCAGTGCTTAAAGAAATAACAAAGGTCAGTAGGCTGGAGTGGTGAGAGTGAGACAGGGCCCAAAATGAGGCTGGAAGCTTGGCTGTGCTGAGGTGGGAGAGAGTGAAGCTAGAGAGGCAAAGTAAGGAAAGGGAGGCATTCTTGTTTGTTTTTAGTTGGGTAATACTTAGCCTATGGAAATGCTAATAAAAATGATCCAGCAAAGATGGACAATTAGAAGATATAGGTGACAGAAAAGCTAATCAATAATGAAGGGACTGAGAATGTAGGATGGGGTGGTACGCCTCCGAAGAGGAAGGAGATGAGCATGGTACTGAAGCAGGTGAGTTAAGGTTGGTGTTGGGAAGTTAGAGGTGGTTAATATATATCACCTGCACCAGCCTATTAGGCTGCTTCATTTCTGCACATCATCTTTAACCGATCTCTGTGGTATACCTGCAAGAACACCATATACAGTTTAGAAGTGTTCATGGAATTCATTTGGGAGTGTAATAACTGAAGAGGATAAGAATAGGAGGCTTGGTATTTGGAAGTCTTAAGGGAGAAACCTGTGACTGCATGGTACAAGGGGGAAAATGAGGTAATAGTCTGTTTAAATAGCTCAGTTTAAATGGAAGCAGAAAATGAAAGCCACTTATGGGTGTCTGGGTGGTTCAGTCGTTAAGCGTCTGCCTTCAGCTCGGGTCATGATCCCAGGGTCCTGGGATCAAGCCCCACATCGGGTTCCCTGCTCCGCAGGAAGCCTGCTTCTCCCTCTCCCACTCCCTTTGCTTGTGTTCCCTCTCTCACTGTGTCTCTCTCTGTCAAATAAATAAATAAAATCTTTAAAAAAAAAAGAAAAAGAAAGCCACTTATCCCAGTCTTAATTAAGCTTGGGTCTAGGAGAAGCTGTAGCAAGAAATACAACTAAGTTATAGGAAGAAGTACTGGACTCAGAGAGAAAATACCTCTACCTTAAAGGAAATGAAGACATGCTGTCCACGGTAATAGTGATAGCATCGCACTTTAAAGAATCTAAACTTTTTCTAAGCTCTTTTTCTAAGAGCTTTTGTACGCAATAACTTTTCAGATCAATGAATCATAGAATTCTAAAACTGGAGGATACTTATGTATTATTATTGTCCATTTAATAGAAGAGAGAACTGAGACCCGCAGAGGTGAAGTGATTCATCCAAGATCTGAAACACAGCTGTTGGTGTCCAAACTCATACTACAGGTTCTTAACTTCTAGTTTACTATTCTTCCTACCACACAATGCTGCCTCCTGTTTCAGCAACTTAACTAAAACTGTTTTTGCAAGGCCCTTATGTATATTTGAAGATTGCCATAATGCCTCATCGTCACTTTTCCAAACATTTTTCCTCTTACAGTAATTTATTTATTCATTCTTCATATGTTGTGTTTTTCATATTCTTCACTCTCCTGGTGACTCTCTTCTGAGTTGCTAGCATTTAATCGATGTTTCTCTTCAAGTGTTTAATTTAGATTGTCAGCTACTTGGTCTGCATAATATCTGTTAGATGAAACCATGAACTTTATTTTGCTACTCATTAAACATTTGTGATGTGGTAGGATAAATACTCTCAGAGTGAATATGCTACTTTCTTATTAGCTTATATTTTAATTACCTTATTTAAAAACTGTATCAGAGCATCCTTTCTAAATTTAAATTTCAACTTTAATTTTTTTTTCTTCCCCTTAAGTGGCAGTTACCTAATCTTTTGATGAAAATCTTTGAAAGTTTAAAATTCAGGTCAAGTGACAGTTCATTATCATTCTCAGGATGTAATCAGACTGGCTATTCCGGAAGGAATTTGGTGAACAAAGGAAGCAATAAGATTTCATATTTTTTTGAATTCTTGTTTTTTTTTCTTTTGCTGGATTAAATTAATTTGCAGAACATGAAACTGAATATGTATGTGAAGTTGAAAATAAATGTTTAATAACTCAGACTTGTATTCTCTCCCGGATATAGATTTCATTAAGTTTTTATAGGGACAGATGGGTAGGGTGATGACAGAATTAGGTAACTGCCAGTTAAGGGAGAAATGTTTAACTGAACCTTAAAACGCAATTAAGAACTAAGAATTTCTGAATCTAAGATATTTTGCATGAGTGTCCTTTGATAAGTCTGCTGAGGATTTATTTTCCTCATCGATAGAATGAAGAGACTTATCCATGCATGCAGGAATCATTTGCATCATACCTACTTGCACCAGGAACTGAGGGTGCCATTCCAATTCTAACCTTCTTCTATTCTGTTCTCCTTCTGCTTTCCTGTGGACTGAAATGCCTTCTTCCACCCACTTTCTTTTGGTGTTGGGGTGCAATCAAGCTGTTTGCTTGTTTCTCAGTTCATCTTGCTTGCCCAGAGTACAAAAGCTTCTAACTAAATGGGTCTGGAGTAGTTTGTATAGTTTTCTTTTGAAGCAGAGCTGAAGTCCTAACACATCTAACAGACTCCCATCTGGCAACTCCTGTCACCTATTACAACATTAAGTGATAGAGAGATCCTTAAGCCACAGGAGTTAGATGAGTGGCATATGCATGCTGTGAAAGAAGCATACATATGAGGTAACTTTGTACTGTAGATCCTCTTCAGAACCACGCCTGAACTCCTCCTCAGACTACCTTGCAGGGGCCAGGTAGGTAGCACTTACCTCATATCTCAGGGGATAGCTGCTACTTGGGTCCAGCCAATTATTGTCATACCAGAGGACCCACCAGAGGACCCATCCAATTTTGCCAGATTTCTCTGTTTCTCAAGGATTTTTAAAAAAAGATTACTTGTTTATTTATTTGACAAAGAGCAAGCACAAGCGATGGGGTGGGGGGGCAGCAGAGGGAGAGGGAGCAGGGACCCCACCAAGCAGGGATCCCAATGCGGGGCTCGATCTCAGGACCCTGGGATCCTGACCTGAGCTGCAGGCAGATGGTTGACTGAGCCACCCAGGTGCCCCTTCAAGGATTTTTTTTAAATGAAATATTAGGATTTTAAAATGTTAGCAACAAATATGAATTTTCAGAAAGCTCCCTGGGCCCAAAACAAGTCCTTCTGTGAGCCAGACTGCCAGTTTGCAGCCTCTACTGTAAGGAGAACAGTGTGACATAGATCCCTGGACCTCCTCATAACCCCACTTGCTACCACTGCCATTTTTACTCTGGCTCTGAGACTGGTAAAGAGGAAGAATAACAAAAGCAAGTGGGAACTTATTAGGTAAGTTTCATTACTTCATCTCTTCTATTTTTTGAAGAGGAAAAGCATTTTTAAAAAGCATTAAACATTAAAGCATTAAGCCTATTTTCCTCTGAGAAACTTTTTTGGGTAAGTTTATGTCAAAATGATAACTGCTCAATTTCATCTCAAGAATTGACCTTACCTGTCTATTGAAATTGACTGTAGTACATCTTTGAGATTTTATAATTCAGCCTTTTCTTGTCCTTTTTGCTTCCTAAAATGATGAGAATTGTGGATATTTGCAAACATTAACAGGTAGAAGCTTATGGTTTATAGATGAATGGATTTGGAACTTGGTCAGAGTATTTGATTTTTCTCTGAATTAAGCTGTTCCCAAGCTTTTTTTTTTTAAGATTTTATTTTATTTGAGAGAGAGAGATCACAAGTGGGGGTAAGGGACAGAGGGAGGGAGACAAGCAGACTCCCTGCTGAGCAGGAAGCCCAATGCGGGGCTCTATCTCAGGACCCTGAGATCATGACCTGAGCTGAAGGCAGATGCTTAACTGACTGAGCCACCCAGGCACCCCAAACAATTCCCAAGCTTATAATTCTAAAGCTAATTTCTGTGGCCAATGTTTATGTTAGTCAAGAGAAAGTTTCTGATACATTTTTGGGGAAAAACAGAAGGAAAAGCAGGGGCAATTGGCATTTGTAAGAAAGACCAAATGCCATTTACTGAAAAGGCAAGACTACTTAAAAATTTCTACTTACTTATGTCATCCTTCCATAAAATTTTTAAATGTTTAATATAGATCCTTTCAAACATGTATATAACAGAAAAAATAATATAATAGCTTCAACAAGTTACCAACCCACATAGATCCCCCAAGCTTTATCATCCTGCTGGAATTTTTTTAAATTTTTAAAATTTTTACTTATTTTTAAAGATTTTATTTATTCATGAGAAAGAGAGAAACAGAGAGAGGGGAGGGCAGAGGCAGAGGGAGAAGCACCTTCCCACAGAACAGGGAGCCCGATGCAGGACTAGATCCCAGAACCCTGGGATCACAACCTGAGCTGAAGGCAGACGCTTAACCGACTGAGCCACCCAGGCGCCCTGGATTTTTTTTTTTTTTTTAAAGCAAAATCACAAGCTTTTAAATATTATGCTTCTATGTGTGTACTCAGTTAAAGGGAATTGTCACCGTAGATTTCTTCTATAACTGGATGCAGTCATTGGGAATAAGTTTTACAGTGACCCTTGGGGCCTCAGTTGCAGGGAAGTAGGAGCTTTGTAGTACTTGTGATCAACTGAAGTAAAGAAGACTCCTGTACTACTAGATTAGTCAGACGAAGTGTCTGTTGGTGCTTTTATGTTATTTCCCAGTCCATAAAGTGTTTATTAGTGGCACAGCAGTTTATTCAAATGTATGTGTAAGTGTATATGTCTGAAGATTGAATAAACTAAGGTAATTAATGTTTTTATCTTTAAGTTACATTTGTCTTCTATTTTGAATTCACATCCAATTTAGTCTTTTTCAGCGTAAGAATGCTTATTGAATTCTTAACTTGCCTAGAGACTCTGCTAAATGATTTACATGTTTTAAATTATTTAATCCTTGTAACAGTCTTTTGAGACATATACTATTGTCTAGGTTTTGCTAATGAATAAGCCAGACTCCAATGCATTTAATGTTTGTTGGCCAGAAAATGGTAGACTCCCTATTTGAATAGTTTGTTTGGTTAATGAACTACTGTCTTTTCATCATACCCTATTGCCAGAGAGCCTATTCAGAGCTGTCTGGTCAGTGTTAAGTGCAGTATTTTCAGTTTATCAGCTCACAGTTTTAGTCCCATACCTGAACTACTAAACTATAATACCATAATCTACTATAATATTAATGTTGATTATATTTATATATAGCAAAAACCTGCTTCATGAATCTGTCACCAGACCTAATTTACAGGCATTTTGTTTACCACTTACTTGACTGTGAAGGTCAAACCTGCCATTCTTATTCATAGTGTAATTTATGAATAATGTATGCATCAACTATCCAGGAGTGATGAGGGTGAGCATATAAATTTTTCACTCTTATCCTCAATAGGAATATCCACCTCAATGATGATTTTCAGGCCTTTTCTCTGTCACTATCTAGTAGAACTTCCTTTAGGAAGTGTTCTGTCTTTGTGGCTGTCCATTATAACACCTGCTAGCTACTAGTGTGACTGAAGGGCTGAATTTTGTTTTTTCGTTTCATTACATTTTTATTGAAGTATAGTTGAAAAACAATGTTACCTTAGTTTCAGGTGTACAGCCAGTGATCTATTAACTCTATATGAAATATATCAATATTGAGTTGGGAAATTAAAAGGCTATTTGTTGCTTTTTTGTTTATATTTGTTTTAATTCCAGTATAGTTAACATACAGTGTTAGTTCCAGGGGTACAGTATAGTGATTCAGCAATCCTATACATTACTTACTACTACTCATTGCATTCTTAAACGCCTTCACCTATTTCCCCCACCCCCTTACCCACCTCCTTCTGGTAACCATCTGTTTGTTCTCGGTAGCTAAGAGTTTATTTCCTAGCTTGTCTCTTTTTTCCTTGTTCGTTTGTGTTGTTTTTTAAATTCCACATGAGTGAAATCATATGGTATTTCTCTTTCTCTGACTGACTTATTTTGCTTAGCATTATACTCTATAGATCCATCCATGTTGCTGCAAATGGCAAGATTTCATTCTTTTTTATGGCTGAGTAATACTCCATTGTATATATATGTCCATGTATATATATCCATATATACAGTGAATATTAATGGATAAATTCTTCCACTGTATATGTATATATACCCTTGTATACACACACACACATACACAATTCTATTCTTCTATTGATAGACACCTATGTTCTGTTGATAGACACTTAGGTTGCTTCCATTACTTGGCTACTGTAAATAATGCTACCAGAAACATAGTGGTGCATATATCTTTTTGAATTAGTCTCTTCATATTCTTTGGGTAAATACCCCATAGTAGAATTACTGGATCATAGAGTAATTCTATTTTTAGTTTCTTAAGGAACCTCCATACTGTTTTCCACAGTGACTGCACCCATTTGCATTCCCACTAACAGTGCACAAGGGTTCCTTTTTCTCCACATCCACTCTAACACTTGTTTCTTGTATTGTTGATTTTAGCCATTCTGATGGCGTGAAGTAATCTCATTGTGGTTTCTATATGTATTTCTCTACGATAGTGATGTTGACCATCTTTTCATGTGTCTGTTGGCCATTCGTGTCTTCTTTGGAAAAATGTCTATTCATGTCTTCTGCCCATTTTTAAATTGCATTATTTCATTTTTTGTTAAATTCTATAAGTTCTTTATATATCTTGGATACTAACCCTTTAGAAGGTTGTCTTTTACTTTTGTTGATATTTCCGTTGCTGTGCAGAAGCTTTTTATTTTGATGTAGTCCCAATACTTTATTTTTGCTTTTGTTTCCCTTGCCTCAGGAGTCATAGCTAGAAAAATGTTGCTATGGCCAATGTCAGAGAAATTACTGCCTATGCTATCCTACAGGATTTTTATGGTTTTAAGTCACATTTAGGTCCTTAAACCATTTTGAGTTTTCATGTATGGTGTAGAAAAGTGGCTGATTTTCATTCTTTTGCAGGTAGCTGTCCAGTTTTCCCAGGATCATTTGTTGAAGAGACTGTCTTTTTTCCCTTTGCATATTCTTGCCTCCTCTGTAGAAGATTGATTGACCATATAGCTGTGGATTTATTTCTGAACTCTCTTATCTGTTCCATTGATGTATGTCTCTATTTTCGTGCCATTACTATAGCTTTGTAATATATCTTGAAATTTGGGATTGTGATACTTCCAGTTTTGTTTTTGTTTTTCAAGATTGCTTTGGCTATTCAGGACTTTTCTGGTTCCATATAAATTTTAGGATTATTTGTTCTAGTTCTGGGAGAATACATTTGTTGGTATTTTGATAGGCATTGCATTAAATGTGTAGATTGCTTTGGGTAATATAGACATTTTAACGATGCTTATGCTTCCATTTCATGAGAATGGAATATTGTTCCATTTGTTTGTGTCATCTTCAGTTTTCTTCATGAAGATTTTATAGTTATTAGAGTACAGGTCTTTCACCTCCTTGGTTAAGCTTATTCCTATATATTTTATTATTTTTGGTTCAATTGTAAATGGAATTGTTTTCTTAATTTCTCTTTCTGCTGCTTCATTATTAGTGTATATGAATGCAACAGATTTCTGTATATTGATTTTGTATCCTGTGACCTTACTGAATTCATTTATCAATTCTAGCAGTGTTTTGGTAGAGTATTTAGGGTTTTCTCTTTATACTTTTATTTCATCTGCAAGTAGTAAAAGTTTTATTCTTCCTTATCAATTTGGATGCCTTTTATTCCTTTTTCTTGTCTGATTGGTGTGGTTAGGACTTCCAGTAGTATGTTGAATAATAGGAGAGTGGACATCCTTGTCTTGTTCCACATCTTAGGGGAAAATCTCTTAGTTTTTCCCCTTTGAGCATAATGTTAACTATGGGATTTTCATATATGGCATTTATTATGTTGCAGTCTGTTTCCTCTAGATCTGCTTTGTTGAGGGTTTTTATCATAAATGTATGTTGTACTTTGTCTAATGCTTTTTCTGCATCTACTGAAATGATCACATGGTTTTTATCCTTTATCTTGTTGATGTGGTGTATTGATTTGCAAATATTGAACCACCCTTGCATTTTAGGAATAAATGCCACTTGATTGTGGTGAATGCTTTTTTAATGTATTGCTGGATTCATATTGCCAGTATTTTTTTGAAGTTTTTTGCATCTGTGTTCATGAGAGATACTGGCCTATAGTTCTCCTTTTTTTTTTTTTTTATTTTACCTGGTTTTGGTATCGGGTTAACACTGGCCTCATAGAATGAATTTGGAAGCTTTCCTTCATCTTCTACTTTTTGGAATAGTTTGAGAAAAATAAGTATTAATTAACTCTTCTTTAAATGTGTGGTTGAATTCACCTGGGAAGCCATCTGGTCCTGGGCTTTTGTTTTTTTGGGAGTTTTTTAATACTGGTTCAGTTTCATTTCTGGTAATTGATTGGTCTATTCATATTTTCTGTTTCTTTTTGATTCAGTTTTGGGAGGTTCTATGTTTCTAGGAACTTAACCATTTCTTCTAGGTTTTCCAGTTTCTTGGCATATAATTTTTCATAATATTCTCTTACAATCTTTTGCATTTCTATGGTATTAGTTGTTATTTCTCTTCTTTCATTTCTGATTTTATTTACTTGAGTCTTCTTTCCTTTTTTTTTTTTTTTTTTAAGTTTGGTTAAAGGTTTTTCAATTTTGTTGATCTTTTCAAAGAACCAGCTCCTGGTTTTATTGTTCTGTTCTAGTGTTTTTTATTTTCTATTTCATTTATTTCTGCTCTGATCTTTATTATTTCCTTCCTTCTACTGGTTTTGGGTTTTCTTTGTTCTAATTCTAGCTCCTTCAGGTGTAAGGTTAGGTTGTGTTTTTTATTTTTCTGCCTTCTTGAGGTTGGCCTGTATTGTGATAAACTTCCCTCTCAGAACAGTTGTTACAGCATCCCAAAGATTTTGGAACAAATTTTCATTTGTCTCCATGTGGTTTTTTTATTTCTTTGATTTCTTGATTGACCTGTTAATTGCCTGTTAACCTCATGTATTTGTGCTCTTTCCAGATTGTTTGTTGTGGTTGATTTCTCCTTTCATACCATGTGGTCAGAAAAGGTGCATGGTATGATTTCAATCTTTTTGAATTTATTGAAACTTGTTTTGTGGCCTAATATGTGATCAGTTCTGGAGAATGTTCCATGTGCAGTTGAAAGGAATGTGTATTCTGATGTTTATGGATGGAATGTTCTGAATATATCTGTTAAATTCGTCAAGTCCAATATGTCATTCAAAGCCACTATTTCCTTGTTGATTTTCTGTTTGAATGATCTATCTTTCAGATCCTTTAGGTTTGTTATTAACTGTTTTATGGATTTCTGTGTTTTCATGTTGGGTGCATAAATATTTACAATTGTTTTATCTTCTTGTTGGATTTTTCCCTTTGTGATTATATAGTGTCCCTTTTTGTCTCTTGTATAGTCTTTGTTAAAGTCTATTTGTCCCATATAAGTATTGCTACCCTGGCTTTTCACTTCCACTTGCATGAAAAAGTTATTTCTATCCCTTCATTTTCAATCAACATGTATCTTTAGGTCTGAAATGAGTGTCTTGTAGGTAGGTTATAGATAGTCTTTCTTTTTTATCCATTCATTCACCCTATGTCTTTTGATTGTAGCATTTAGTTCATTTACATTTACAGTAATTATTTTCTCAAAAGATTTTATTTATTTGAGAGAGTGAGAGAGAGCATGAGTGGGGAGAGGGAGAGTTAGGCTCCCTTCTGAGCAGAGCTCGATCCCAGGACCCTGGGCTTATGACCTGAGCCAAAGGCAGACACTTAACCAACAGAGCCACCCACGTACCCCCATTCACAGTAATTATTAATAGGTACGTACTTACTGCCATTTTGTTACTTTTTGATGGTTGTTTTTGTACTTCTCTGTTCCTTTTTTCTCTTGCTTTATATTGTCTCATGATTTGCTGACTTTCTTTAGTGATATACTTGGATTCCTTTCTTTTTTTCCATCCCTATTACTGGTTTTTGGTTTGTGGTTACCATTCGGTTCGTATATAACATCTTTTACATATAGTAGTCTATATTAAGTTGATGGTTGTTTTAGTTTGAACCCATTCTTTAGTCCTCTACCTCAGTGCTTTAGGTATATGGTGTCATACTTTACATTCTTTTATTTTGTGAATACCTTGACTAATTTTTATAAATACACTTATTTTTACTGTTTTTAACTTCCTACTTTTCTTACTCTTACTTATGGTCTTTCCTTCCCACTCAAAGAGTCCCTTTGAACATTTCTTGTAGGGCTGATTTAGTGATCATGAATTCCTTTAACTTTTATTTGTCTGGGAAACTCTTTTTCTCTCCTTCTGTTCTGAATGATAGCCTTGCTGGATAAGAGTATTCTTGGCTGCAGGTTTTTTTTTCACCCTTCGCACTATGAATATATCATGCCACTTTGTTCTGGCCTGCAAAGTTTCTGCTGAAAATTCAGCTGATAGCCTTATGGGGTTTCCCTTGTATGTAACTGTTTTCTTTTGCTGTTTTAGAATTTGCTCTTTATCACTACTTTTTAACGTTTTAATTACTATGTGTCTTGGTGGACCTCCTTGGGTTGATTTTATTGGGGTTCTCTGTGCCTCCTGGCTCTCAATTTCTGTTTCCTTCTCCAGATTCCAGTTTTCAGCTGTTATTCAAATACATTTTCTGCCCCCTTTTCTCTCTCCTCCTTCTGAGATCCCTATAACGCAAACGTCATATGGTTATGGTGGTGTCACCACGTTCCTTCTTTTCTTTTCTTTTTTGGAAAATATTTATTTATTTGAGAGAGAGTGTGTGAACACATGAGTGGGGGAAGGGCAGAGGAGAGGGAGACAGAGAGGGATAAGCAGACTCTCCACTATATATCCAGTGTATTTTTAATTTCATTTATTGAGTTCTCTATCTCCAACTTGTTCCTTTTTATATTTTCTGTGTCTTTGTTAAGGGTCTCACTGAGGTCTTCCACTGTTCTCAAGTCCAGTGAATATCTTTATAACCATTACTTTAAATTCTCTATCAGTCATATAATTTATCTCTGTTTTGATTAGTTCTCTTTCTGTGATTTGGTCTTATTCTTTCATTTGGGACATATTTTTCTCTCTTCTCATTTTGTCTACCTCTCTGTGTCTTTTTCTATGTGTTAAGAAAGTCATCTGTGTCTCCTGCTCTTGAAATAGTGACCTTATGAAGATGGAATCTTGTAGTGCCCTTCCATGCAGTATCCCCTGTTCAGCAGGACCAGATGCTTCAGGGGTATTTCCTATGTGTGTTGTATGTACCTTGCTGTTGTGGCTCAGTTGCTTTTCCCTTCAGGCCAGTTGTCTACCATGGCTCTCTCTGCCTGTTGTGGACAGGGTTTGGTGTTTGTGTTGTTGGTGAGCAAGTCTGGGTCCTCCCTGGGCTTAAGTTGAGTCTAAACAGGCATTTGCTAGAGATGCAGTAGCTCCAAACTACAGGGCACTTTCCTTGTGTTATCCCTTGAGAAGATTTTGTTGGTGGGCAGGACCTGTAATCAGACCACATGTCTGCCCCCAATCCACTGCTGGGGCCTCAGTTTGACTGTGATTATATTCCCCTTGCCCCTGGGGCAGGAGTCACTTTAGAATGGTGCTGACCCTTATCAGGGCTGCTTGCACACTGTCAGGTTTATGACACCAGTTTGAATGTATTCCAGCCAAGGACCTGTGGAAGGGGAAGTCTACAGGACAATGTGGGGGGTGAATTGCCCAGTACCAGCAAGGATTGCACCAGTTTGCTGAGTAAGGGGACCTGCAGCTGCAAGAACAATTTGAGGCAGTGGATTCATAGAAGCCCATGTGGGAGCCTGTGATGTGTGCAGGGTTTGCCCAGATATGCTTTGGGAGGAGACCTGGAACCAAGGCTTGGCTGGAGGGGGCATGTCCACAGGATAATGTGTGGGCAGGGTGTGCTGTTAGTAAGTTGGGTAGCAAGTACTGGTGCTGCCCTGGTGAGAGGCTGAATTTTTAATTTAATTTACTTTTAATTAATTTAGATTTAATTTGTCTATTGGCTACCATAATGGACAGCACAGCTCTATAATAATCCTATAGGATATAGGATTATAGTTTATATTAGATATGAATCATACATGTTATATGTTTATTTTAAATAAAAAATAAGGTATTTAATTCAGTTTGGTCCTGAGAAGCTTTATTGGAGCAAGGAGTATAATTTATTAAATTGAACACTTAATACTTGTAAAGAAAATAAGAAATTGCCTTACTCAGATAGCAGAGACCTTATGAAACTAAACTTACTTCAGTTTATTTTATGCAAAAATCATTAAGAAGTTTAAAATATTACTTTATTAATAATAATGCTTTTGGATGGGTGGAAAACTTTTAAGTTCAAAAATTGTTAGCCATTTGTCAATTTGCTATTTAAGCAGTAGACAGGAAAATAAAAATGACAATTGCAGTAAGGAATTCTTGTGGCGGCATTTATAAAAAATTTGAAATAGCAAATCTTAGCCAGATCAGGAAGAGAAGTCTTAAAATCTTACCTATATTGCCTCTCCCACCCCACATTGATTACCTTCCCACCCTCTGAATATTCTGATACATTTCCCTTTCTGTTTCAAGTGATTTTGTAAAGTGTGAAATGTTACTGATGGTGGTGGTATACACACCTCTGAGA
Organism: Callorhinus ursinus; assembly: GCF_003265705.2. Taxonomy (NCBI): domain Eukaryota; kingdom Metazoa; phylum Chordata; class Mammalia; order Carnivora; family Otariidae; genus Callorhinus; species Callorhinus ursinus. The sequence continues at coordinate 91,585,657 of NW_027397064.1, forward strand.
ATGATGAAGACAATGGGGGAAAGAAAAGACTTGAGAGCCAAGGTTTTAAACTTTATAATTTGGGATAAATCAACTAAGGATTTGTTACTTAAGGAGCCCGATGCAGGACTCGATCCTGAGACTCCAGGATCATGACCTGAGCTGAAGGCAGTCACTTAACCAACTGAGCCACCCAGGCACCCAGATTTCTTTTTCTCTTTTTTTCATTGTGAGTATTCCAGAAGATTATGTTGAAATTTTGAATAGAGTCCGCTAAAGATGACTACACTGTTAAACAGATTTCTTCATAAGGAGAATTTCTAAACAGGTTTTAGTCCTAGAACTGGATGAAAACTTTTTTCTTTGTACAGTTCTTAATTTGGGGGACCTTTTTTTCCCCTGATTTTATTTATTATCTTGTTTTTTATTTTTATTTTTTTTAAAGATTTTATTTATTTATTCATGAGAGACAGAGAGAGAGAGAGAGAGAGGCAGAGGGAGAAGCAGGCTCCCAAGTAGCAGGGAGCCCAATGTGGGACTCGATCCCAGGACCCTGGGATCATGACCTGAGCTGAAGGCAGATGCTTAACCATCTGAGCCACCCAGGCGCCCTTCCCTGATTTTAAAAGGCAGGTAGAAAGTTAAATTACTTTTTTTAAAAAAAATCAAAGAATCATAATTTTTTTTAAAGATTTTATTTATTTATTTGACACAGAGAGACACAGCGAGAGAGGGAACACAAGCAGGGGGAGTGGGAGAGGGAGAAGCAGGCTTCCCGTGGAGCAGGGTGCCCGACGCGGGGCTCAATCCAGGACCCTGGGATCATGACCTGAGCCGAAGGCAGACGCTTAACGACTGAGCCACCCAGGCGCCCCAAATCATAATTTTTCACTGGAGCAAAGGATTCTGGTTTCTTCTCTTAGGGGCTGTCTTCAACAGAGTGATAATAGGACATTTTTAATAGGTATTTGTAGTAATGTTCATTCTTCTGTGTCCAGGACATGCTTCTTTCTTTTTCCTTTGATTAAACCTCAGACTTCACTCTGGATAGAGTGGGGCACTAACACTGTCAGAATAAGCTGAAAATGTATTAAAAGAGATGAAGAGATGAATTCTATTAGCATGTTGATTGCACTGCAGCCCAAAATAACTCATGTGTATGAGAATAATCTTATGTTTTAACTGAGAGAAGAATGAGGCAGAAGGAGTTAACAAAGTAGAATGATTATTCTTACATAATTACCAATTCCATCATTAGATTATCAGGACCCTGTGAATTCTGAGAATCTGAGAATCTGTCATACAGTGAGAAATAGTCATGATCACTATCTTTTTTTTTCCTTTTTAGTTATGAGAGAATATATAAGGAGTAACATGTTTGGGGAAAAGAGGTTTCAATAAACCTAAATTAGAATTTCTCAACCACAATGTCTGTCTGCTGGACTAAGAGCTAAGAGACTTGGGTTCCAGTTTTGTTCTAATGTTAATTATGTGTTTTACCTTGAGTAATTTACTAAACTTCTTTTGATCAGTTTTATTTATTTTTTTTAATTTTTTATTTAAAGATTTTATTTATTTATTTGACAGAGAGAGAGAGACAGTGAGAGAGGGGACGCAAGCAGGGGGAGTGAAAGAGGGAGAAGCAGGCTTCCCGCAGAGCAGGGACCCTGATGCAGGGCTCGATCCCAGGACCCTGGGATCATGACCTGAGCCAAAGGCAGACGCTTAATGACTGAGCCACCCAGGCGCCCCAGTCAGTTTTATTTTTCCCTTCAAATCCGTATTAGGGTTTTCCAGAGAAACGGAACCAACAGCATATCTTTATTTTTGTCAAGACTTATTATGAAGAATTGGCTCACATGGTTATGGAGGCCAGAAAGTCCTGAGATCTGCAGTTGGCAAGCTGGAGACACAGCAGAGTCGATCATGTAGTTAGTCCAAGTCTGAAGGCCAGAGAACCAGGAGAGCCAAATCTGTAAGTTCTAGTCCATAAGATATAGGCTTGAGACCCAAGAGGAGCTGATGTTTCAGTTCAAGTTCAAATATGAAAAAAAACCAACTGTCTCTGCTTGATGATAGGCAGTAGGAGTTCCTGTTTACTTGTAGAAAGGTTAGCCTTTTTGTTTTATTCAGGCTTTTTTTTTTTTTTTTAAGTAGGCTCCATGCCCAGTGTGGAGCCTTGTGTGTGGCCCATTATGGGTTCCAACGTGGGGCCTGAACCCATTACCTCGAGAAGAAGACCTGAGCTGAAATCAAGATGCTCAACCTACTGGACCACCCAGGTGCCCCTTGTTTTATTCAGGCTAAGTGATTTAATAGGACCTACTCTGATTAGGGAGGACAATATGCTTTACTTTGTCTACTAATTCTAATGTTAATCTCATTCAGAAACACCCTCACAGGCACACCCTGAACTTTTACCCAAATTTCTGGGCAACCCATGGCTCAGTGAAGTTGAGCCATAATGTTAACCATCATACTGTTGCTTCCCACCACCCCCCACCCCTGCCATTTCAAGGCTACATTCAAACACTTCACTACATTTAAAATAGCATATGTAAGGTATTGTTTCTAATAAAGCGAAGTAATAAAATTAGCATTGTCAACTTACAATCCAAATTAAAAAATAGAACATTAGTGATGATGTGGAGAACAAGGCAAAAGAAATGTAGGTAAAATTAAATCTCCTTACAACTTGCAGCCCACTGACAAATACTTGAGGCAGGTAGAGTGACATTCCTCAAGGACCTTATAACTGCCTTAATGTTAATACTTTACTAGAGGCAAAAAACAACCTTAGCCTGTCATTAGCCAGACCTCCAGGATCCTGTAAGTCTTCTTTAACATATGAAAATACCTTTGGAAACTTCCTTTATCTCTACCCCGCCTCCCACCTAAGATATATGTTAGTAGTCATCCTTCAAACATATGGCCCAGTGATAAATATCTGGAGGGTCTCATGACTTATGTTTTACTAGACAGTGGTAAATAACCTTATCTTAATGGCAGCTAGCCCCTCAAGGTCCTGGAAGTCTTGCTTACAAATTCCTTAGAGATTTAAGCTATCCCTAACCCCCCCTAAGAAGTATATAATCAGTCACTCATCATTATCCCAGTGCAGCTCTTCCTGCATACGGGTCCTGTCCCCATGCTTTAATAAAACCACCTTTTTAAAAAAAATTTATTTATTTATTTATTTAACACACAGAGAGAGAGAGAGAGAGAGAGAGAGAGAGAGAGCGCACACGCACAAGGAGGGGGAGTGGCAGGGAGGGGGAGAAGCAGGCTTCCCACTGAGCAGGGAGCCTGATGTGGAGCTCAATCCCAGGACCCTGAGATCATGGCCTGAGCTGAAGGCAGATGCTTAACCGACTGAGTCACCCGGGTGCCCCATAAAACCACCTTTTGCACTGAAAACATCTCAAGTTTTCTGTCTTGCTTGTTTGCTCCCAGATCCCAACTTCACATCAAGTGATACTATTGAATTTAATACAGGGTGCTTTTTATTTTTTTAATATTATAGTATTATAATAGATTTCTGTTTTTTTATCATAAACCCTTCAGATTCCAAGTAATGTTTATTGAAATTTGCATCACTTTTTTTTCATTGATGGTGCTCAGTATCCCTGTAGTACCAATCATATGTTATTGAGCAATTAACGTATTATTCTACTGTGAACTCTAGACTTCATAACATCTCCATTTGCACATTTAATTTAATGTCAAAACAGTACATCTAAAACCAATATATATTACAGATCCAGTGCAATCCCTATCAAGATTCTAGCTACCTTTTTTTTTTTGTAGAATTGACAAGCTGATCCTAAAATTCATATGGAGTAAGATGCCCAGAATAGTCAAAGCAATTTTGAAAAAGGAAAACTCATATTTCCCTATTTCAAAACTCCTACAAATAAAATCAGAAATGAAAGGTATGACAGAAATACAAAGGATCACAATAGACTACTATGAACAATTATATGCCAAGAAATAGGACAACCTAGATAAAATGGATAAAGACTGAATCATGAAGTAGAAAATCTGAACAGACTGATTACTAATAAGGAGACTGAATAAGTAATCAGAAACCTCCAAACAAAAGTCCATGACCAGATGGATTCACTGTTGAATTCTACCAAGTCTTCAAAGAATAGTTAATAATTATTCTCAAACTCTTCAAACAATAGAAGAGGAGGGAATACTTCCATACTTATTTTATAAGACAAGCATTACCTTGATACTAAAACCAGGTAAGAATGCCACAAGGAAACAAAATTAAAGGCCAATACTCCTGACTAACACAGATGTAGAAATCCAGTAAAATATTAGAAAGCCACATTCAGCGGTGCACTAAAGGATCATACACTGGAGAGCCTGGGTGGCACAGTCGGTAAGCATCCAGCTCTTGGTTTCAACTCGGGTCGTGATCTCAGAGTTGTGAGATTGAGCCCTGTGTTGGGCTCCACACCAGCATGGAGTCAGCTTGAGATTTTCTCTCCCTTTCCCTCTGCCCTCCCTCTCATGCTCTTTCTCTCTTTCTCTCAAATAAATAAATAAATCTTTGAAGATAAAAAAAGATCTGGGCACCTGGGTGACTCAGTTTGTTAAGCAGCCAACTTGATTTCCACTCAGGTCATGATCTCAGGATCATGGGATCGAGCCCCACATCGGGCTCCTTGCTCGGTAGGGAGTCAGCTTGAGATTTTCTTTCTCCCTCTCCCTTTGCCCCTCAACCCACTCATGTTCACACAGGCATGTGCTCTCTCTTTCTAAAATAAATAAAATCTTAAAAAGAAAGGATCATACACCATGGTCAAAGTGGGCTTTATTTTAGGAATGCAAGGATGTTTCAACATCTGCAGATCAATCAATGTAATAGACCACATTAAAAAAATGAAGGATAAAAATCATATGCGCATCTTAGTATATGCCAAAAAAGGCTTTGAAAAAATTCAACATTAGTTCACGATAAAAACTTTCAACAAAGTGGGTATAGAGGGAACGTACATCAATTTAATAAAGGCCATATATGACAAGCCAAGAGCTGACATCTTTCTCAGTGGTGAAAAGGTGAAAGCTTTCTAAGATCAAGAACGATAGAAGGATGTCTACTTTTGCCACTTTATTCAACATAGTTTTGGAAGTCCTAGCCAGAGCAGTTAGACAAGAACAAAATAAAAAACATGCAAATAAGAGAGGAAGAAATAAAATTGTCACATTTACAGATGACATGATATTTTATATAGAAAACCCTAAAGGCTACACCAAGAAAATGTTACAACCAATCAATAAATTCAGTAAAGTTACAGGATACAGAATCAGTATAACAAAAGTCTGTTGCATTTCCATACACTAATAATAAAGTTTCAGAGAAGTTAAGAAAACAATCCTTTTTACAATTGCATCAAAAAGAATAAAATACCTAGGAATAACTTTAACCAAGGAGGTGAAAGACCTTTACACTTGGTTTCAGCTCAGGTTGTGATCTTATTAATACGGTAAGATATTAATGAAAGAAATTGAAGGGGTGCCTGGGTGGCTCAGTCAGTTAAGTGTCTGCCTTCAACTCAGGTCATGGTCCCAAGGTCCTGGGATTGAGTGCTGCACAGGCTCCTTGCTCTGCAGGGAGCCTGCTTTTCCCTCTTCCTCTGCCTGCCGTTCCCCGGCGCTTGTGCTCTCTGTCAAGTAAATAAAAATTTTTAAAAAAGAAAGAATTGAAGAAGACACAAACCAATGGAAAGATGTTTCATACTCATGTGTTAGAAGAATCAATATTGTTAAAATGTCTATACCCAAAGCAATCTACAGATTCAATGAAGTCCCTATCAAAATTCCAGTGGCATTTTTCACTGAAATAAACAATCCTAAAATCTGTATGGAAGCACAAAAGATCCTGAGTAGCCAAAGCAATCTTGAGAAAGAAGAACAAAGCTGGAGGCATCACATTCGTGGCTCAGTTGGTTAAGCAACTGCCTTCAGCTCAGGTCATGATCCTGGAGTCCCGGGATCGAGTTCCATATCGGGCTCCCTGCTCAGCGGGGAGTCTGCTTCTCCCTCTGATTCTCCCCCCTCTCATGCTCTCTCTCTCTCTCATTCTCTCTCTCAAATAAATGAATAAATAAAATCTTTTAAAAAACTGTATTTCAAAGCTATAGTAATCAAAACAGTATAGTACTGGCATAAGAAAGAGCCACAGAGATCAATGGAACAGAATAGAGCACAGAAATAAACCCATGAACAAATATGATGAATTTATCTCCTGTAAAAGAAATAAGAATGTACAGTGGGAAAAGGATAGTCTCTATTGGTATTGAGAAAACTGGACCACTCTATTACACCATATACAAAAATTAACCTAAAGTGGAGTAAAGAAAAAAAATAATAAAATGGATTAAAAACTTGAACATAAGACCTGAAACCATAAAACTAGAAGAAAGCATAGGCAGTAAGCTCCATTACATTGGTCTTGGCATTGATTTTTTTGCCACCAAAAACATAGGCAACACAAGCAAAAAATAAATAGTAGGACTATATAAAATTTAAAACTTTCTGCACAGCAAAGGAAAACATCAGCAAAATGAAAAAGTAACCTTCCAAATGGAAGCAGATATTTTCACATCATATATCTGATAAGGGGTTAATATCCAAAATACATAAGGAACTCATAAAGCTCAATATCAAAAACAAACATACAATCTGATTAAAAAACGGTCAGAATATCTGAATAGATATTTTTTCAATGAAGACATACAGGTGGCCAAAAGGTACATGAAAAGATGTCCAAAATCACTGATCATCAGAGAAATGCAAATCAAAACCACAATGAGGTACCACCTCACACTTGGAATGACTATTATCAAAACGATAAAAAATAACTAGTATTGGTGAGGATGTGGAGAAAAGGGAACCATGGGCACTGTTGGTGGGAGTATAAATTAGTACCACCACTATGTAAGACAGTATGGAGGTTCCTCAAAAAATTAAATAGAACTACCATATATTCAAGCAATTCCATTTCTGAGTATTTATCCAAAGAAAATGAAAACACTAACTTGAAAAGATATATGTGCTCCCATTTATTGCAACAAGGGAAATGCCTGTTAACTGATAAATTCATGAATGAAAGTTGTATATCCATACAATGGAATATTATTCATCTTCAAAGGGAATGAAGTACTGATATACTCTACAACATGGATGAATCTTGAAAATATACTGAATTAATGGAGCTAGCGAAAAGGCCACATATATGATTACATTTATGTAAAAGTTCCTGGAATTACACAGTGGTAATAGTTATACAACTTTGTGAATATACTAAAAATCACTGAATTGTACAATTTAAAAGAGTGAATTTTGTGGTATGTGAATTGTATCTCAGTTTAAAAATATTGGATTTAGTGATTTTTTTCACTAAATCCCCAAACCTGCCCCTTCTAGTCATCTGTTTCAAAAGCTAAGGACCATTTGAAAGGCGTTCTTATGTTAGAGGTGACAGATTATTGAATCAGAAAGAGACTCAGAGGTAATCAGTAGAGGGATAGTCTGAGGTTCTCTAGGAATAGACTGTTTTACCTCACTTCTGAGGTACCTACCGAAAATCTTTGCCAGGCATCGCATAATGCGATGGTCTAATTTCAGATCAGTTAATAAGTGTGACTTTCTGGATTCCTTGGAAAAATCACCAGAGCTTTAGGTGGCTGGAACCTTCAAGGATGAATGAGAATTCCTTCACCCACAAGATTAATTAGATTGACACAATCTGCCTCAAAGCAGCTCTCATCTTTCTTCTAAAAATAAATTGTTACAAATAGTGCTTTGACAGAATGGCTCTGACAAGACTGATAGCTATTCACCCCAAATCCATTTCCTTTTCTTCTTGGGTATACAGCTGGATACATTTCCTCACCTTTCTTAGAGGTAAAAGTAAAATCATGTGAATGAATTCTAGGCAATAAAATAATAGCAAAAGAGACTTTCCAAATGTGTTCCTTCACTTTCCCCTTCTGCCAGCCAGATGGAAAAGCTAGATAATGGCAGATCCTCCTGGGGCCTGTGTCCTTGAATTAGATAGACAAGAGGTGCTTACCAACCAGAGACACCGCTGTTGTATTACTTTATAATTGGGAAATAAATTCCTTTTTTAGTTGAATATTTATACACTTTGGGGTCTGTTTGCTATTACAGCCATGCCCACACTAATTAACATATGGGTGACTGCGGTTCTAACAAAAAATAATGATGAAGAAAAATCACCAAAGTATTTTAACAGTAGAGGCGTGTTGGTACTAGATATTTTTATATTCTTATGAATATTGTTGAGCTTTGTTTTAGGACCCAGCTAATTTATCTAGAAATGGTTTGATTCTTTTGGGTCTTTTAAAAACGTTTTCAAGTAGGACCAAAGCAGTGTTTAATCTAGGGCTAATTTTGCCTTGCTATGAAGCAAGACCTTTCTGAGTTCCCAACATTCCATGAATTATGAGCAGACACTATTCCTGGTCTGGAGGTTGTTCTTTCCAATATTTCAAGTGAGTGTTTCATTGGATTTGGTCATTCCCTGATCAGTACTTGGACAAAGATTCTGTAGATATCTGGAGCTCTCTCTTTGGGCATCTCTTTCCTCTTTACTCAACCCTGTGAAATTTGATCTTCGTCTCCCCACATTCCTAGTATCATCTCAGCTCAAGGAGACTGGAGACTACCAGTGTGTTCCTCTTGGAAGCTCTCTCCATGCAGTAACCTTTAGCCCTGTAGGGCTCATATCCTTTGACCTGTCGTTCAGAAATCACTATCCTTTTTTTGGCTCATGTGCAATGTCTTAAAAACCATTATTTTGCAGGGCACCTGAGTGGCTCAGTCAGTTAAGGGTCTGGCACTTGGTTTTGGCTCAGGTCATGATCTCAGGGTCATGGGATTGAGCCCCGTGTCAGGCTCCATGCTCAGCGCAGTCTGCTTAAGACTCTCCCTCTCCCTCTCCCTCTGCTCCTCCCTGCTGCACTCTCTCTTTAAAATAAATAAATAAATCTTTAAAAAACATCTATATATGTATTTTGCATGGGTTTTTTTTGGTTGTTTTAGGTGGGAGGATAAATTTAATCTCTTATCCTATTTTAGCTGAAACTCTGTATAATTGTAAGAATAATATAAAAGTGATATGAAAAGGCTCTGAAGCTTTATTGCTTCAATTTAAATGGTGGCCCTTAGACTAATTAGCTGTTTGACTTTGGGCAAATTACTTAAGTTCTCTGTTTCAACTTTCTGATCTATAAAAGGAAAATAATGGCAATACCTCCATTCTATAGGGTGTTTGTGGGGATTAAAAGAGTTATTAGTACATGTGAAGCACTTCAAAAAGTGATTGGCTTATAAGCTCTCAATAAATGAGTTATTACGGTTATTATTATAATCATAGAAAATAATGCAAAAAATTTTGGAGTAAGGGAGTTCTTTGTTTCAGTAACCAGCTCTACCACTTATTGGGGCCTTATATTTAGCCTCTGTTAATCTCATTTTGCTCATTACAAAAAGTGGATAATAATAACACCTACTCATTAAACAGTTGTGTGGGTGAAATAAAATGATAATAGTACAGCATTTGGCACAGTGCCCACACAGATTGAGTACTAAGTGATTGTTATTATTTGGATTATTTATTGCTACATAATAAATTGCCAGGAAGCTTAGTAGCTTAAAACAGCCGTTATTGTTTTATTATCTCTAATGGTTCTCTCCTCCAGTTGTGGTCAGACAGTGGTGGGCCTGCAGTCATCTTGAAGGCTTTCTTAGTCATCTGCCTTGTAGTTGATTCTGGCTCTTCTCCGGGATCTCTTCAAACCCTCACAGCATGGTGACTGAATTCTAAGAACAAGCATTTTAAGAGGATCAGGCAGAAGCTGCATTCTGTTTTATAATAGCCTCGAAAGTCAAAATCACCTCATGTTATTTTGGCTGTAGTTACAGGCCCACCTAATTTAAGGAGAAGAGTCAACATCACCTTGCAAGAAAAACATGTGTGTAATGGGAGATACTGCTGTAGTCATTTTTAGACAATACAGTCTGCCACAGTTAGCTACTATTCATGTTTACATATATGCAAACATTTTGCATAAAATTTTCATTTCCTCCAACATCACACTTTATATAAAAGTTTTCCATGTAGTTTTTAAAGCTTTTTAAAAAAGTTTTTATTTTAATTACACTTAGCATACAGTGTTATATTAGTTTCAGCTGTACAATATAGTGATTCAACAATTCCATACATCACATGGTGCTCATCACAACAAGTGCCCTTTTTAATCCCCATCACCTATTTCACCCATTCCCTCCCACCTCCCTCCCCTCTGGTAACCATGAGTTTGTTCTCTAGAGTTAAGCGTTTCTTCTTGGTTTGTCTCTCTCTCTCTCTCTTTCCCCTCTGCTTGTTTGTTTTGTTTCTTAAATTCCACGTATGACTGAAATCATAAAGTATTTGTCTTTCTCTGAGTGACTTATTTTGCTTAGCATCATATTGTCTAAACTTTTATTTTTTTAACTTTATTTTTATTTTATATTTTTAGATTTTATTTGAGAGAGAGAGAGAGTGAGAGAGAGAGAGCACGAGCGAGGTGAGGGGCTGAGGGAGAAGCAGGGAGCCCAATGCAGGTTCGATCCTGGGACTCCAGAATCATGACCTGAGCCGAAGGCAGACACCTAACCAACTCAGCCACCCAGGAATCCCAGCATTATATTGTCTAGATCCACCCATGTTGTTGCAAATGGCAAGATTTCATTCTTTCTTATGTCTGAGTAATATTCTGTTGTAGATATATATCACATCTTCTTTATCCATTCATCAGTTGTGGGCTGCTTCCATATCTTGGATGTTGCAAATTATGCTACTATAAACATTGGGGTGCATGCATCCCTTTGAATTAGTGTTATTGTATTCTTTGGATATATACCCAGTAGTGCAGTTGCTGGATCGTAGGTTTAATTCTATTTTGAAATTTTTAAAAATATTTTATTTATTTATTTATTTGACAGAGAAAGAGATAGCAAGAGAGGGAACACAAGCAGGGGGAGTTCGAGAGGGAGAAGCAGGCTTCCCGTTGAGTAGGGAGCCCTATGCGGGGCTTGATCCCAGGACCCTGGGATCATGACCTGAGCCAAAGGCAGGTGCTTAACGACTGAGCCACCCAGGAGCCCCTCTATTTTGAAATTTTTGAGGAACCTTCATACTGTTTCCCACAGTGGCTGCAGCAGTTCGCATTCCTAACAGCAGTGCACAAGTGTTCTTTTTCTCCACATCCTCACCAACACCTTTTGTTTCTTGTGTTGTTGATTTTAGCTATTCTGATAGGTGTGAGGTGATTCTTATTGTAGTTTTGAGTTGCATTTCCCCGATGATCAGTGATGTTGAACATCTTTTCATGTGTCTGTATGTCATCTTTGCCATCTGTATGTCTTGCCATTTGCCATCTGTTTGTCTTCCCAATGGGAAGACATGAATGGATTTCTCCAAAGATTCTCATAAGAATCATAATAAATGATTATTATTTGGCTGTTGAGTTTTAAAAGTTCTTTATATATTTTGGATTTTAACCCCTTATTGGATATGTTTTTACAAATATCTTCTCCCATTTCATAGATTGCCTTTTAGTTTTGTTGATTGTTTTCCTTTGCTGTGCAGAAGCTTTTTATTTTGATGTAGCCCCAGTAGTTTACTTTTGCTTTTGTTTTCCCTTGTCTCAGTAGACATATCTAAAAAGCAGTTGCTACAGCCAATGTCAGAGATGTTATCTTCCAGTGCTATCTTCCAGGATTTTTATGGTTTCAGGTCTCACTTTTAGGTCTTTAATCCATTTTGAATTTATTTTTGTATGTGGTATAAGAAAGTGGTTGATTTTCATTCTTTTGCATATTGCTGTCCAGTTTTCCTAAATACCATTTGTTGATGAATCTGTCTTTTTCCCATTGGATATTCTTGCCTCCTTTGTTGAAGATGAATTGACCATAAAATTGTGGGTTTGTTTCTGGGTTTTCTATTCTGTTCCATTGATCTATGTGTCTATTTTTCGCCAGCACCATACTCTTTTGATTACTACAGCTTTGTAATATAAATTGAAGTCTGGAACTGTGATGTCTCCAGCTTTGCTTTTGTTTTCCAAGATTGTTTTGGCTATTCAGGTTTTTATTTATTTATTTATTTATTTATTTATTTAATTTTTGTGGTTCCATACAAATTTTGGGATTGTTTGTTCTAGTTCTGTGAAAAATGCTGTTAGTATTTTGATAGGGATTACACTAAATGTGTGGATTCTTTTGGGTATTATAGATATTTTAAAGTATTTGTTTTTTCAATGCATGAGTATGGAATGTCTTTCCATTTCTTTGTGTCATCTTCAGTTTTTTTCATCAGTGTTTTATCGAAGTACCAGCCTTTTACTTCTTTGGGTAGGTTTATTCCTCAATATCTTATTATTTTTGTTGTAATTATAAGTGGGATTGTGTTTTTAATTTTTTTTCTGCTGCTTCATTATTGGTGTATAGAAATGCAACAAATTTCTGTGCATTGATTTTGTATCCTGCAACTTTACTGAATTTGTTGATTAGTTCTAGCAGTTTTTTGGTGGAGTCTTTTGGGTTTTCTCTATATAATATCATGTCATCTACAAATAGTGACAGTTTTACTTCTTTACCAATTTGGATGCCTTTGATTTCTTTTTTTTTTTATCTGATTGCTGTTGGCTAGGACTTTCAGTCCCATGTTGAATAAAAGTGGTGAGAATGGATATTCTTGTCTTGTTCCTGACCTTAAAGGAAAAGCTCTCAGTTTTTCCCCAATGAGGATAATGTTAGCTATGTTTTTCATATATGGTCTTTATTATGTTGAGATACGTTCCCACTATACATACTTTGTTGAGGGTTTTTATCATGAACGGATGTTGTGCTTTGTCAAATGCTTGTTCTGCATCTACTGAAATGACCATGTGGTTCTTTTCCTTTCTCTTATTGATGTGTTGTTTCATGTTTATTGATTTGCAAATACTGAACCACCCTTGCAACCCAGGAATAAGTCCCACTTGATCATGGTGAATGATTTTTTTTTAATGTATTGTTGAATTTGGCTTGCTAGTATTTTGTTGAGGATTTTGCATCTGTATTCATTAGGGATATTGGCCTATAGTTCTCTTTTTTAGTGGTGTCTGTACCTGGTTTTGGTATGAGAGTAATGCTGGCCTCATAGAATGAACTTGGAATTTTTATTTCCTCTTTTATTTTTTGGAATAGTTTGAGAAGAATAGATACTAACTCTTCTGTAAATGTTTGGTAGAATTTGCCTGTGAAGTCATCAGGTCCTGAACTTTTTTTGTTGAGCACTTTTTGATTACTGATTCAATATCTTTGCTAGTTATCAATCTGTTCAAATTTTCTATTTCTTCATGTCTCAGTTTTGTTAGTTTATATGTTTCTAAGAATTTATCCATTTTTTCTAGGTTGGCCAATGTGTTGGCATATAGGTTTTCATAATATTCTCTTGTGATTGTAATTCTGTGGGGTTGGTTATTTCTCCTCTCTCATTTGTGATTTTATTTATTCGAGTTTTTTCTCTTTTTTTCCTTGATAAGTCTGACCAGAGGTTTATCAGTTTTACAGATATTTTCAAAGAACCAGATGCTGGTTTTATTGATCTGTTCTATTGTATTTTTAGTTTCTATTTCATTTATTTCTGCTCTAATCTTTATTATTTCCTTCCTTTTGCCAGTTTTAGGTTATGTTTGTTGTTTTTTTCTAGCTGCTTTAGGTATAAGGTTAGGTCATTTATTTGAGATTTTTCTTGCTTCTTGAGGTAGACCTATATTGCTTTAAACTTCCTCTTAGAACCACTTTTGCTGCATCTCAGAGGTTTTGGACCATTGTGTTTTTATTTTCCATTGTTTCCATGTACTTTTTTAACTTTTTCTTTGATTTCTTTGTTGGCCCATTCATCGTATAGTAGCATGTTATTTAACCTCCATGTATTTGTGTTCTTTCCAGATTTTTTTTTGTGGTTGACTTCAGTTTCATAGTGTTATGGTCAGAAAAGGTGCATGATATGACTTCAGTCTTCTTAAATTTATTGAGGCTTCTTTTGGGGCCTAATGTGTGATCTATTTAGAGAATATTCCATGTGCACTTGAAAAAAAGTGTATTCTGCTGTTTTAGTATGGAATGTCCTGAATATATTTGTTATGTCCATCAGGTCTAGTGTATCATTCAAAGCAAATACTTGTTGATTTTCTGTTTAGATGATGTGTTCATTGATACAAGTGGAATATTAAAGTCCCCTAGTATTATTGTATTATTATTGATTAGTTACTTTATGTTTGTTATTAATTGTTTTATGTATTTGGATGTTCCCATATGGGGTGTGTAAGTATTTATAATTGTTATAGCTTCTTGTTGGATTGTTCCCTTTATTATTATAGTGTCTTTCTCTCTAGATACCGTCTTTGTTTTATTTTATTTTATTTTTATTTATTTAATTTTAAAGATTTTATCTATTTGAGAGAGATAGCAAGCAAGAGTGAGCATGAGTGGGGGACGAAGGGGAGAGGGAGAAGCAGACTCCCCACTGAGCAGGGAGCCTGATGTGGGACTTGATCCCAGCACCCCAAGATTGTGACCTGAGCTGAAGGAAGACACTGACTGAGCCACCCAGGCAGCCCCCGTCTTTGTTTTAAAGTATATTTTGTCTGATAATAGGTATTGCTACTCCAGCTTTCTTTTGGCATCCGTTTGTATGATAGATGTTTCTGCATCCCCTCACTTTCAATCTGCAGGTGTCTTTAGGTCTAAAATGAGTCTCTTGTAGGTAGCATGTAGATGGGTCTTTTTTTTTTTTAATCCATTTTGATACCTGTGTCTTTTGATTGGAGTGTTTAGTGGAAGTTTGTACCTCTTAATCCCCTTTACTTATTTAGCACATTCTGCTATCTGCCTCCCTTTGGCAACCACCGGTTTGTTCCCTGTATTTATGACTCTGGTTTCTATTTCTTTTTGTTTTTCATTTTTTAAAAATATTCCACATATAGGTGAAATTATTTGGTATTTGTGTTTTTCTGACTTCTTTCACTTAGTGTGATAACTTCTAGGTTCACCCTTTTTTGCAAGTGGCAAGATTTCATTTTTTTTTTGTTTTTGTTTTTTACTGATTATATCACAGAATGATACTTGTATCTTTCCTTTTTTATTTTTCTTGAAGTGTTGTTGACGTACAGTGTTATAGTAGTTTCAGTTTTACATTATAGTGATTCAACATTTCTATACACTGTGCTCACCATAGTAAGTGTGGCTATTATCTATCATCACATAACATTATTACAATGTTATTTACTATATTACCTGTGCTGTACTTTTCATTCCTTACTTATTAACTTATTTCTCTCAGCATAATAGTCTCTAGGTCTATCCATGTTGTTGTGAATGGCAAGATCTCATTCCTTTTTTATGACTGAGTAATAGTCCACCATACCACATCTTCTTTATACACTCCTCTATTAATGGACACTTAGATTGCTTTCATATCTTGGCTATGGTACATAATGATATCATAAACATAGGGGTGCATATATGTTTACAAATTAGTGTGTTATTTTTTTTAGGTAAATACCCAGTAGTGGAATTATTGGTTCATATGGTATTTTTATTTTTAATATTTTGAGTAAACTCTATACAGTTTTCCCTAGTGGCTGAACCAATTTACATACTCACCAACAGTGCACAAAGGTTCCCATTCTCCACATCTTTACCTATACTTGTTATTTCTTGTCTTATAGATACTACCCTTTCTGACTGGTGTGAGTTGACATTTTGTTGCAGTTTTTATTTGTATTTCCCTGATGAGTATTGATGTTGAGCATCTTTCTATGTGTCTGTTAGCCATCTATATGTCTTCTTTGGAAAAATGTCTATTCATTTGGTACAATGTCTACCCAGTTTTTAATTGGATTGTTTTATTTTTGGTATGGACTCATATGTGGTTTTTAAAAATATATTTTGGGGCTGCTTGGGTGGCTCATTTGTTTGATTCTTGGTTTTAGCTCAGGTCACCATCTCAGGGTCATGAGATTGAGCCCATGTCTATCTCCGTGCTTAGTGCAGAGTCTGCTTGACATCTCTCCCTCTCTTTCTGCCCCTCTCCCAGCTTGTGTGTGCATGCCTGCTCTCTCTCTCTCAATAAATAAATAAGTAAAATCTTCAAATTACATATATAGATGTTAACCTTGTATCAGATATATGATTTGCAAATATTTTCTCCCATTCTGTAGGTTTACATTTTGTTGATGATTTCCTTTGCTGTACAGAAGCTTTTTAATTTTATGTCGTCTCACTTGTTAATTTTTGCTTTTTTTGCCTTACCCAAGGATACAGATCCAAAAAAATACTGCTAAGACTCATGTCTGAGATTTTACTGCCTATGTTTTCTTTTGAGAGTTTCATGATTTCGGGTCTTATATTTAGATTTTAAATACATTTTGAGTTTATTTTTGTATATAGTATAAGAAAGTGATCCAATTTTAATTTTTTAATATAGCTGTCCACTTTTCCCAACATCATTTATTGAAGAGTCTCTCTTTGTCCCCATTGTTTTTTTTTTTTAAAGATTTATTTATTTTTTAGAGAGAGAGAGAGAGAGAATGGGCATGAGCAGGGGGAGGGGCAGAGGGAGAGGGAGAGAAGCAGACTGCCACTGAGTGTAAAGCCCACCCAGGGCTCAATCTCATAAATCTAAGATCATGACCTGATCTGAAATCAAGAGTCAGATGCTTAACAGAATGAATCCCCCCAGCAATCCTCCTGTTGTATATTCTTTAGTCTTTTATTGTACATTAATTGACCAAATAAGTATGAGTTTATTTCTGGACTCTCCATTATGTTATATTGATCTATGTTTCTGTTTTTGTGCTAATACCATACTGTTTTGATTACTGTAGCTTTGTAGTATAGTTTGAAATCAGGGATTGTGATACCTCTAGCTTTGTTCTCTTTTCTCAAGATAACTTGGGCTATTTGGGGTCTTTTGGGGGTCCGTACAAATTTTAGGATTATTTATTGTGGTTCTATGAAAAATGGTGTTGGTATTTTGATAGAAATTTCATTGAATCTGTAGATTGTTTGGGTAGTTATACATTTTAACAGTATTAATTCTAATTTATGAGCATGGTATATATTTTAATTTATATGTCATCTTCAATTTCACCTTGGTTAAATGAATTTTTAGGGTTTTTCTTGGTGCAATTGTAATTTGGATCATTTTAACTTCTTTCTGCTGGTTTCTTATCAGTATACAGAAATGCAACATATTTCTATATATTAATTTTATATCTTGGAACTTTATTGAATTTATTTATTTTTTATAAAGATTTTATTTTTATTTATTCATGAGAGACAGAGAGAGAGAGAGGCAGAGGGAGAAGCAGGCTCCCTGTGAATCAGGGAGCCCAGTGTGGGACTTGATCCCAGGATCCTGGGATCACAACCTGAGTTGAAGGCAGATGCCTAACCAACTGAGCCACCCAGGCACCCTATTGAATTTATTTATTAATTCTAATAGTTTTTTTGGTGGATCTTCAGGGTTTCTTATATGTAGTATGTCACTACAAAAAATGACAGTTTTATTTGTTCCTTATCAATTTGGATGTCTTTTATTTTTTCTTGTGTGATTTTTGTGTCTAGGACTTACAGTACTATGTTGCATAAAAATGGTGAGATTTGACATCTTATCTTTTTCTTAATTTTAGAGGGAAAACTTTTAGCTTTTCATCATTGAGTATGATATTAGCCCTGGCTAGGACTTCTTCCAATATTATGTTGAATAGAAGTGGCAAGAGTGGATATTCTTGTCTCCTTTCTAATCTTGGAGGAAAGGCTTTCAGCTTTTTAACACTGAGTATGTTTTCTGTGGGCCTGTCATATATGGCCTTTATGTTGTATGTTTCTCTATACCCACTTTTTTGAGTTTCTATCATGACTCAATGTTAATTTTGTTAAATGCTTTTGCTTCATCTGTTGAGATGATCATATGATTTTTGGCTTCATTTCATTAATGTGGTTTATCTTGTTGATTGATTTGTGGATATTGAACTGTCCTTGCACCCCTGAATGTATCCCACTTGATTGTGATGCATGATCCTTTTAATGTATTGTTGAATTCAGCTTAATAATATTTTGTTGTGGAATTTCATGTCTAATCCATGCTCATTAGGGATATTGGCTTGTAATCTTTTTTCTTTCTTTTCTTTTTTTTTTTAGTAATATCTTTTCTGGTTTTGGCAACATGGTAATGCTGGCCTTGTAGAATGAATTTAGAAGAATTCCTTCCTCTTCTATTTTTTTGGAATAGTTTGACAGAGATAGTTATTAACTCTTCTCTAAGTGTTTGGTAGAATTCACCTGGTCCTGGAAGCCATCTGGTTCTGGACTTTTGTTTCTTTGTTTTGGTTTTGTTGTTGTTGTTGTTTATAATTAATGCAATTTCATTACTAGTAATTGGTCTCTGATTCTTCCTGATTCAGTTTTGGAAGATTGTATGTTTCTAGGAATTTACCCATTTCTTTTAGCTTGCCCAATTTGTTGGCATATAATTTCTTGTAGAAATCTTACAATTTTTTGTTTCAGTGGTTTTGATTGTAACTTCTCCTTTTTCATTTTTGAGTCTTCTTTCTTTTCTCTTTTTCTTTTTCTTCTTTTTTTTTTAGCTAGACTTACCTGGTTAGAAGTTTATCAGTTTTATCTTTTCAAAGAAGCAACTCTTCGTTTTATTCATCTTTTCTTACTTTTTAGTCTCTATTTCATTTACTTTCACTCTGATATTGATTATTTCCTACCTTCCACTAACTTTGGACTTTGATTTTTTTTTTTTTTTACTTCCTTTAGGTGTAGATTAGGTTGTTTGAGATTTTAGTTGTTTCTTGACCTGCATCACTATAAACTTCTCTCTAAGCACTGCTTTTGCTGCATACCAACAATTCCAGAAAATTTTGTTTCCATTTTCATTTGTCTCCATTTATCCTTTGATTTTCTCTTTGATTTCTTTGTTAACTCATTGTTTAGTAGCATGTTGCTTAGCTTCTGTGTGTGTCTGTCTTTTTGTTTTGTTTTGTTTTCTTCTGGTAACTGATTTCCACTTTCATACCACTGTGGTCAGAAAAGATACTTCGTATGATTACATCTTAAATTTATTGAGACTTGTTTTGTTGCCTGACATGTGATCTGTCCTGGAGAATGTTACATGCTCACTTGAAAAGAATGTGTATTCTGCTGTTTTGGATAGGATGTTCTGTATAAATCTGTTAAGTTCATCTCGTCCAATGTGACATTCAAAGCCACTGTTTCCTTTTTATTTTCTGTCTGGATGATCTATCCTTTGGTGTAAGGGGTTTAAGTTTTTTAGTACTGTTATATTATTGTCAGTTTCTCCCTTTATGCCTATTAATATGTGCATTCTGTATTTAGATGCTGTTATGTTGGGAGCATAGAGATTTACAATTGTTAATCCTCTTGTTGGGTTTATCCCTTTATTATGTGATGCTCTTCTTTGTCTCTTATCACAGTCTTTGTTTTAAAGTCTGTTTTGTCTAATATATATCCTGCTATCCCAGGGTAATTTTTGTTGCCATTTGCATGGAATATCATTTTTCTTTCTTTCACTTTCAGTCTTTATCTGTGTTTAGGTCCGAAGTGAGTCTCTGGTAGGAGCATATAAATGGGTTTTTTTTTTTAATTCGTTCGTTCACTGTGTGTCTTCTCATTAGATCATTTAGTCCATTTACATTTTAAGTAATTACTGATAGATATGTACTTACTGCTATTTTGTTTATTGCCTCCTAATTCTGTCTGTAGTTCTCTGTTCCTTTCTTGTTTTCTTGTACTCTTCTTTTGTGATCTGATGACTTTCTTTAGTGCTGTCCTTGGAGTACTTTTTCTTTTTTGTGTGTGTATCTGTTGTAGAGTTTTGATTTGTGATTACTGTGATGTTCATATATAACATCTTATAAATACATAGCTATCTATTTTAAGTTTATGGATGCTTAGTTTGAACACATTCTAAAAGTACTACGTTTTTATTTCCCCCTTCCTTGCTGTATGTATTTGATGTCATAATTTACATCTTTTTATTTTGTGTATCTCTTAATTAATTATTGTAGGTAAAGCAACTAATGTAGACATAATTAAAATTACTACTTTTGTCTTTTTACGTTCATACTAGCTTTATAAATAATTAATTACCTTTAGCATATGTTTCCTTTACCATTGAAGTTATTTCTTTTGTAATTTTCTTCTAGTTGTGACTTTTTCTTTTTTTTAAGATTTATTTATTTTAGAGAGAGAGAGAGAGAGAGAGAGAGAGAGAGCACACGCATGAGTGTAGGGAGGGCTGGGTGGAGGGAGAAGGAGAATCTCAAGCAGACTGCCCGCTGGGCACGGAGCCAGACTCGGGGCTTGATCTCACTACCTGAGCTGAAATCAAGAATTGGACATTTGGGACGCCTGGGTGGTTCAGTCGGCTAAACGGCTGCCTTCGGCTCAGGTCATGATTCCAGGGTCCTGGGATCGAGTCCCGCATCCGGCTCTCTGCTCGGAGGGGAGCCTGCTTCTCCCTCTGCCTCTCCCCCTGCCTGTACTCGCTCTCTCTCTCTCTCTCTGACAAAAAAAAAAAGAATTGGACACTTAACTCACTGAGCCACCCATGTACCCCTAGTTGTGGCTTTTTCTTTTCTGCTTAAAGAAGTCCCTTTAGCATTTATTTTAAGCCTGCGTCAGTGTGATAAACTCCTTTTACTTTTCTCTTTCTGGAAGGCTCTTTATCTCTCCTTTACTTCTGAATGATAACCTCACCAGTAGATTATTCTTGGTTATGAGTTGTAGCTTGCAAAGTTTCTATGAAAAAGCTGGTGATAGATAGCCTCATGGCTGGGAGGGGTCTTTCGTACATAACTAGTTGCTTTTCTCTTGCTGTTCTTAAGATTCTCTATTTTAATTTTTTCACATTTTAATTATTATGTATCTTGGTGGTGATCTCTTTGAATTCATCTTGCTCGGGACTGTCCATGCTTCCCCTACCTGATTGTGTGTTTCCTTCTTCAGATTAGTGAATTTTTCAGCCTTTATTTTTTCAAATAAGTTTTCTGCCTCTTTCTCTCTCTTCTCCTTCTGGGAGCCTTATAACGTGAATGTTAGTGTACTTGATGTTGTTCCAGTGGGCCTTTAACCTATCCTTATTATTTTTTTAATACATTTTTTTTCTTTTTGTTGTTCAGTTTGGATGATCTCCACTAACCTATTTTCCAGATTGCTGATCTATTCTGTATCATCTAATCTCCTTTTGAGTCCCTCTAGTGTATTTTTCATTTCAGTTATTGAGTTCTTCAGCTCTAATTGGATCTTTTTTATATTTTTACTCTTTTTGTTGAAGTCCTTGGTGAATTCAACCCCTCTTCTCTCAAGTCTGGTGAACTTCTTCATGATCATTACTTTGAATTCTTTATCAGGTAGATTGGTTATCTCCATTTTGTGTAGTTATTTTCTGAGGTTTAGTTTTATTTTATTTGCAACATGTTCCTCTCTCTTTTCTTTTTTGTCTCTCTGTGTTTGTTAGTATGTATTAGCTCAGCTATGTCTCTTTATCTTGAAGTTAGTGGCCTCGTGTAGGAGCACCCTATGAGCCCTAGGAGCTCAATCCCCCCTGGTCACCAGAACCAAGCACTCCAGAGTTGTCCCATGTGTGGGCTGCTTACTGCTGCCCTTGCATTGATGGGTGGGGCTGGCTACAGTGGCTTGCTGTAGCTGCTGTGGGCTGCTTATTGGGTGGGGTTAGCCCCCAAACAGCTGGCTGAGAGGGCTTTCTGCAGCTGCTATTGATGTGCTGATGGGTGTGGCCCTTCCCTCTTCCCCAAGGAGTTGCTTTGGAGGGTGCAGAGTCTTGGCCAGGGCTGCCAGACCCTGTGGCAGAGTGGTAGTCACTTTGAACATTGTTGTTTTGAGGTTTGGTGGTCCCCACTGATACTGCCTGCCAGGTTTGGTGAGGCAGGAATTCTTTGGAGGTGTGCCAGCCAGGGCAGGCTGGTGAGCTGGGTGGGTTCACAGGAGAAGTCCAGCATGGGGACAAGTAGTGTTAACAGGGTAGGGAGAGGGTGCCACAACTCTCACCCTTCTGCTCTGGGCGAGGTAGGCTGAATGAGGGAAGAAGAATGGTACTTACCAGTCCTTCCATTTTGGAGAAGTTACTCTTGCATACTCCCTAAAATTTAATCTGTCTCACATGTGGCTCAGGCACTTTTCATATCCCTCCTTCTCTGCTGTGTCTCAGAATGAGTGATATTGTATAGTGTCCTTTAAAACAGAGTCAGTTTCCAATAGCCTGCTGGCTCTCCTGGAGTAAAGCCCTGCTGACTTTCACAGCCAGATGTTGTGGGGGCTCCTCTTCCTGGTGCAGATTTCCAGACCAGGAAGGGAGGGTGACTGATGTGGTGCTTAAGCCCTCGCTCCTCAGGAAGCTCATGATATCTTTCCTGCTTATGGGTCACTGTGCAGGGGGTGTGGTTTCTGATTATTCAACTTGAAATTTTAGAGGAAAAAATGCATTTCCATTTTTATAACCTTTTAAGAGCATTAAAACTCACCATTTTCATATATTTGAATGACTTTTTAAAATTCCTTTAGAAATATTTGAATTCTTATTTTTTATTATGGTCTATTTGGGATTATTTTGATAGTTAAGATCCCAGTTGTGTAATTGAGATTTGCTTATGTGTATTATTTTAGTATCTTTGATTTCCTGCTAGCTTCATTTTTCTTATCCTAATATTCTCTTGTTACTTTTTTTAACTCTTAAGAAGACTTTCTGATCTTTAAAATTACTTGAATATTGTCTTTTCAAAGATTTATAAATAATCTCAGTAGTTGGAATCATATCGACATCTTTAGTTCTGGTAACGTGATGGTTTACTTATTAAAAAATTTTTAAGGACAAGTTTATTCAAGTATAATGTACATATAGTAGAATTCACCCTTTTAAAGTTTGCAGTTCAGTGTGTTTGGATAACTTTATACAATTTTGCAACCACTGCCAAAGTCAAGGTAGAGAAGACTTCCATTATCCTAGGCAGCTCCCTTGTACCCTTTTGTGAACAGTCATGTCTTACAAATCTAACTTTTCACAACAACTGATTTGTGTCCCTATAATTTTGTTTATTCTAAACTGCTATATAAATGGACTCGTACAATGTGTAACATTTTGTGCTTCTCTATTTACATAATTACTTCTGAGATCCATTTGTTGAATGGCTTCTCTAATTACATAATACTTCTGAGATTGATCCATTTGTTGAATGTTTCATTCCTTTTTATTACTGAGTAGTATTCCATTGTAGGGCTGTACCAGAATTTATCTAGCCATTTGCCTGTTGATGGACACTTTGGATTGTTTACAATTTTTCATGGCTATGAGTAAAGCTACTATAAATGTTCACACACGGGTCTTTGTGTGGGCATGTTTTTATTTCTCTTGTGTAAATACTTAGGGGTGGGTGGGATTGCTATGACATATAGCAAATTTATGTTTAACTTTATAAGAGACTACTGTGCTGTTTTTTAAAGTGGGTGTATATTTTTGATTTGCACCAGCAAATATATGAGGGTTCTAGTCACTCTGCATCCTTTCCAAGATTTGGCCTTCTAAATCTTTTTAATTTTAGTCATTCTACTAGTTGTGTAATAGTATCCTATTGTGGTTTTAATTTACAGTTCTCAGATGACTAATGATGTTGAGCACATTTTTGTGTGCCTCTTGGCCATCTGTACATCTTTTCAGTGAAATATCTATTCAGATCTTTTGTCCATTTAAATAATTTTATTATTGAACTATAAGGTTATTTATATATTCTGTATACAAGTCTTTTGCTGGCTAGTACATACGTGTTCTCCTAGCCTGTGACTTATCTTAGCAAGTGTCTTTTGAAGAACAGATGTTAATTTTGATGAAGTCCAGTTGATCAACTTTTCAGTAGTTTGTGCTTTTTGTGTCTTATCTAAGAAAAAGACTAATTCAATATCACAGATTTTTTTCTGTTTTCTTCCACAAATTTATGTATTTTTTTAAGATTTTATTTATTTTAGAGAGAGCAGGAGCAGGGAGAGGTGCAAAAGGAGAGCGAGAGAGAATCTCAAGCAGTCTCTACACTGAGCACAGAGCCCAACACGGGGCTTGATCTCATGACTCCAAGACCATGAGCTGAAACCAAGAGTTGGACACTTAACTGATTGAGCCACCTAGACCTCCCCACAAGTTTGTATTTTTATTTCTTACATATAGTTTTCTTTTTATTTATACATATTTAATTAAGATGGAATAGGCATAATAAACCAAAAAGTAAAAAATCAGGATAAAGTGTCACTGCCATTTTGTTTGCAGGGAGGGGTCAGGAAATGGAACAAATTACCTGGGAAACATCCTAAGATCATCCCAAAGTAGCTAGATTACAGAATGTTAAGAGTAAATGACAGAACTAGGTATTATTCCACTTAATCTACAAATGAATAAAGGGAGTCAAAAGTTTATCCTATTTGGTATAAGAATTTTTACATTTAATATATAGTGATTCATTTCTCAGAAAGTAATACTGGTAACTTTTAGAAGAAAGAAATTTCCATTACACAATTGACTAGAAAATCTCATGCAACTAAGCAGCTATGCTATATAGCTCAGTATGTACCATTAAATTGTTCTGGGCCAGTGTACATTTCAGTTTAATATAGAACTGCACTTTGGGTGTTAAAAAGGCAGCAATAGCTATATTTTGGCTTTTATTCTAGGTGCTTAACAGTTAAGGCAATAGTTTTATGATACATTTCAAATTAAATTTTGTATATTTTTATATATGGTATGAGGTAGAGGTTGAAGGTTTTGTTTTATTCTGTTTTCCATGCCCAGTTACTCTAGTACCCATTTGTTGAGAAGTCTGTCCTTTCTCCATCAAATTATCCTGGTATGTTTGTTGAAAATTAATTGATCATGTATGTGTGGGTGTATTTCTCCACTCTATTCTGTTCTATTGATTCATATACCAACTTTAGACAAACACCACATTGCTTTGATTATTGTAGTTCTGTAATAAGACTTAAAATTGGTTTATTCTTACCATGGGAAAACTCGTATTGAGATGAAATTTTTCCATCTATACTTTCTTCCCATTGGTCCTATGATCCTGTCGGTCCTATTATTCTAGAATGTCCTCTAGAATAAGATTGTCTCCTATTTTATATGACAGTCTTTCATCTATATGAATAAATAAATGTTCACACAGTTTAATTTCGACTAAGCCTCCATAGGCTCAAGATCTTTTAAATTTAGGACATTTTTGTCTTTTTATCAAAAAAGCTTACCACAAATTAGGAACTCAGTAAATATTTGTTGGAAATGAATTGAACTCTCTGTGGAATAATTACTCATTAGTATCCTTAAAGCAGGTTACTTAAATTCAGCATAGCAAAGAAAGCATAGTTCTTGTGACATTAATTTCATTAGGAAACTGTGGTTCTCATAATGAAGAAATAAATCTTTCTGGGCAGTTGATTGTTTGCAGCTTTTTTATTTTCCCGTTTTAGACATTATCTATTAAGTTACTTTCATATTATGTGCTAGGCACTGGTTGGGCCAATTCAGTATGAAAACTCAACTTCCTTTAGTTGGGGAACTTTAAAAATTGTTAATATCAGTATTGTTTATATCCTCATTTTCTCTTTTTATTCTTTACACATTATTCAGATATTGGATGTCTTGAATTGATCGTCTGATGTTCTTTTCTCTTTTTTCCTGTTTTCAACTCATTATCTTTTTGTCCTTCTTTGTGAGAATTCTCTTCAACTGTATCTTTCTATTCTGTTAAGCTTTTGATCTCTGGTATTATTTTTTAATTTTCAAGAGCTATTTTTTTGTTCTCTGAGTATTTCCTCTTACCAGCATTCTGTTCTTACTTCACGGGTGATATCTCCTCTCTGAGAATTTTTTTTTTAAGACTTTATTTATTTGACAGAGCGAGACACAGCGAGAGAGGGGACACAAGCAGGGGGAATGGGCGAGGGAGAAGCAGGCTTCCCGCGGAGCAGGGAGCCCGATGTGGGGCTTGATCCCAGGACCCTGGGATCATGACCTGAGCCGAAGGCAGACGCTTAACTGCTGAGCCACCCAGGCACCCCTCCTCTCTGAGAATATTAATGACAGTTTTTCTTGAGTTATTTTCTCTTTAAATAGTCATGATTTCCTTCAACTTTCTTTTAGTATGTTTTGGATATTATCTGTCTTTAATATTATTAGTTGTTCTTAAATGTCTAGTGATCTTTCTCTGTCCTGTGATATACTCTGCTTCACTCTCTCCAGAGGATATACTCAGACCTTTGATAGGGTGTGGGAGGAATTGTATGAAGTAGGGAATCTGGGAGTTTAACTGTTTCATAAGCTTTTAACAAATCATACTGTTTTCTTTCCTATTTTTACCCTACTTGCAAATGTACCTTATTGTGCCACTTTCTGAACTCTTTGGGGGTTCCTCAGTGCCAGTCATGTTGCTTCTCAGCTTTATTTTTGCTGAAGTAGGGTTTCACCTTTAGGTCTGCTAAGGTGCTTTTCAGTTGTGCATCTGGTTTCACCTTCTGAAATTTGCTTGCTATTTTCTCCCTCTGTCCTACAGGCTTATGTTTTTTAAAGAACATTTATTGTCATGTTAAGATGGATTCACTGTGATGAAGAAAGAAGAAAGATTTCTAGTTAAAGATAACATTTCAACATATAATGTAGCTTTGCTTCTTCTTATAACTTCTCTTTAATCAGAAACCTTTCTTTATTTCTTTAGCCAAAAACCTAATTATTTTTTCTTTTAAGAGAGGAAGAGAGGTGGGGGGAGGGGCAAAGGAAGGGGAAGAGAGAGAATCCCAAACAGGCTCCATGCCCAGTGCAAAACCTGACACAGGGCTCAGTCTCACAACCCTGAGATCATGACCTAAGCCAAAATCAAGAGTCAGATGCTTAACTGATTGAGCCTCCCAGGCGCCCCCAAAAACCTAATTTTAATCTGAGGAGTAAATGCTGTAAATCATCATTTGCATTAGTAACTTTGATTACATATGTGGAATACTGTGGGCTTCCCATGCCTGTCCCCTGCTGCACTCTTGCAGTGTGCTGGTGGCTATGCTTTCAATATGATATTCTGCTGCCGTAAAGACCTAGAACAAGAGTGAGGCTGAAGTTATCCTTTAACCTTTATCCCTACCTACTCCTGCCCCCCCCCACTTGTGCTGTCTCTCTCTCTCTCTCTCTCATGCTCTCCCTCAAATATTTGAACTGGGGGAGAGGCAGATGGAGAGGGAGAGGCAGACTCCCTGCTGAGTGGGGAGCCCTACCCAGGGCTCAATCCCAGGACCCTGGGATCGTGACCTGAGCTGAAGGCAGACGCTTAACTGACCCAGGCACCCCCCTTTTCTTACCTCATACATAGAAGTCAACCCAGAATGGATTAAAGACTCATTTATAAGATCTGAAACTATAAAACTCCTAGAAGAAAACATAGGAGGAAGTAAGCTCCTAGACATTGATCATGGTGATGATTTCGTTTTTTTGGCAACAAAAATAAATCAACAGGACTACCTCAAACTATAAAGTTTCTGCACAGCAAAGGAAACAAAGTGAGAAGGCAACCTATGGAATGGGAGAAAATATTTGCAAACTGTTTATCTATTAAAGGGTTTATATCTAAAATATATAAGAAACACCTCCAACTCAAAAGCAAAAAACAAATACCCTGATCAAAAAATGGGCTAAGGACTTGAATAGACATTTTTGTAAAAGATATACAAATAGCCAATAGGTACGTGAAAATGTTCTCAACATCACTCATCTTCAGGGAAATACAAATAAATCAAAATCACAATGAGGTATCATCTCATACCTGCTAGGAGAGCTATTATTAAAAAGTTAAAAGATTTAAGAAGTGTTCATGAGGATGTGGAGAAAAGGGAACCTTTGTGCACTGTTGGTAGTATTGTAAATCGGTGCAGCTATTATGGAAAACAGTATGGAGGTTCCTCAAAATATTAAACATAGAACTATCACCTGACCCAGCAATCACATTTCTGGGTATATATCCAAAGGAAATGAAATCCCTATCTGGAAGAGATATTTGCACTCCTATATTCATTGCAGCATTATTCACAGTAGCCAAAATAAGATAGCCATGGTTAGTGGATGACTGGATAGAGAAAATGGTTGTGGCTTACACACACACACACACACACACACACACACACACACACACACACGTATATTATTCAACCTTTTTTTTTTTTTAAGATTTTACTTATTTATTTGATAGAGATAGCAAGAGAGGGAACACCAGCCTGAAGAGCTGGAGAGGGAAAAGCAGGCTTCCCGCTGAGCAGGGAGCCTGATACGGGGCTCCATCCCAGGATGCTGGGATCATGACCTGAACCGAAGGCAGACACTTAACGACTGAGTCACCCAGGTGCCCCTATATTATTTAACCTTAAGAAAGAAGTTAGTCCTGCCATGTGACAACATAGATAAAATGAGGACATTATGCTGAGTGAAATAAGCCAGACATAAAAAGAGAAATAATGCTTAGTCTAACTTACACGTGAAATCTAAAAAAAAAAGTCAAACTCAATGTAATAGAGTAGGATGGTGGTTACTGGGATGTAGGGAAAAGAGATGTTGGTCAAAGGGTGCAAACTTTCAGTTGTAAGATGAATAAGTTCTGAAGACCTAAAACACAGCATGGTGACCATAGTTAATCATATCTTGTATACTTGAAATGTTAAGAGAGTAGATTTCAAGTGTTCTCACCACATACACACAAAAATAGTAACTGAGGGGATGGATATGTTAATTAACTTGATTGTGCTAATCATTTCACTATATGTCTCAAATATATATATATATATATATCTCAAAACATCTCATTGTATACCTTAAATATATTTAATTTTTATTTATCAGTCATACCTCAGTAAAGCTGGAAAAAAGAAATAACAGTGTTTTTAAACTACAACCTCAGATAGCATTAGGTTCTTAAGGGTACATTCAATAGGTGACGTATTATATATGCCATCAACTAAAATTCACAGATTTTTAAAATATGTTCAGGGTTATGGGAACTAAGGCCACAGACTCAAGGTTAGAGTAGCACTTACTAAGTTACACCCAGGAAGTAATGAGCATGAGGAAACTGTAGTTCACCTCAATTCCTAGATCGGCTTTTTATAGACAGTCAATTTATATTCTTGAAAAAAAAGCATATAAGATTGGGCAGCAGATTTTTTTTCTAGGCACATTAAATCACAAGCTAATGATGTCAAAATGTTGTAAGAAATGTTATATTGCTTAATATTCTCTGTTGTTCTTATAATTGAGTTGTACTTAGAATGCTATTTGTAAAGAATGCTGATAACATGCTTTTGAAAGAGAAAGATCTCAGTATTTGGCCAGAAGAAGTGAAGCTCAAAATTTTATCAGTTTGAGACTACTTTTTCTCTAGTTGGTTGTCTCTGTGACATTGTAGCTCTTTCTATCTGTGGCATCTGATTTCTTTCTCAACTATTATTTTGTATTTCCTCAATTCTGAATTTATAACAATTCTGTTTTTATACTCAGGCACGGTTCTTTGAACTTAGTCCCATAAAATTACATCTACTGGTATGGGCTTTGCTCATTCTTCTGATAAATCCACATTTTGTTTCTCCATGCAGTGTTAATAGAAAGGTTTTATTTATCAAACAAAATTCATAACCCTTTGGCACTGTACCAGAAGCTGCCTTTAGGTCATTAAAGGTAGTTCATGAATATATTCTAAGACCGAGATTGGCAAACTTTTTCTATTAAGGGCCAGATAGTAAATATTTTAGACTTTCCATGCCATACAATCCCTGTTACTACTACTCAGTTCTGTCTTAGTCACACAAAAGTAGGCATTAATAATATGTAAATGAACGAGCTGAACTGTATTCCGATAAAACTTTATTTACAAAAATAACTGATAGGCCAGATTTGGCCCATGGACAGTAATTTGCAAACTTTTGTTTTAAAAGAGTCAGAATTCTTGTTTTTAATTGTTTAGTGCTGAGTTTTCATGTGGATTATAATCTAAAAAATAGTACTCTAAAAGTTTCTGGATTATCTGAATAACTATTCAGTTGTGGGTATATTTGATGCTGTTTTACATTTCAGATTGAATGAGGCATCTTTCCTCCTGCACATACTCAGGCTAAATACTTGTTATTGTGGAACACTAAATGAGTAGAGGTTTTTAGAATAGTTGGAATAGAGGAAAGTGAAATAATTGAAATGTCACCTGAAACATAGGAGTGCATGCATGCAGAGCATCCTAGTAATAAGAGAACTGTTTTTTCTAGCTTCCAAACTTTTAACTTTCATTATCAGTAACTGTGATAGTCAATATGAAATGAAGAACTTCTTTTCTTCTTCAGTATAGCCATGGCCATATACTTATTTGATACAGATTTCAAGAAAACCTCAGAGGTGACTTGATGTGTATGCAATACAGGCTACAGTGTTTCCAAATCACTTTTACCTAAAGTTGCCCTTGGAATTTGTGGCAGAGCCTGAGGTTGCTTTCCCAAATCCCGTTACTTTTTCCTTCACAAATATAACCCTGGTGGGCGCCTGGGTGGCTCAGTCGTTAAGCGTCTGCCTTCGGCTCAGGTCATGATCCCAGGGTCCTGGGATCAAGCCCCGCATTGGGCTCCCTGCTCCGCGGGAAGCCTGCCTCTCCCTCTACCACTCCCCCTGCTTGTGTTCCCTCTCTCGCTGTGTCTCTCTCTGTCAAATAAATAAATAAAATCTTTAAAAAAAACAAAAACAAATATAACCCTGGGCTCGGGGTCTATGTGACCAGCTGAAACACTTTTTTCTAAACTCCGTTTTGATTAGGAGTGGTCATGTGATACTGTGTGGCCAATGAGACACCAGTAGAAGTCACTGGATGATGATTCTGGGAAACCTTGCTAAAATAGAGTCAACTTGTTTGGCAGGTGCCCTTTTATCTTCTTCCTTTCTTCTGGCAGCAGACATTGATGCCAAACCTGGAACTGTGCCAGCTGTCTTTTGACCTACCTGGAAGGAAAGGACAAGAAGGCTGTAGGTGACCCTAGCACCTGGCCACTGCTCCAGCGTGGACTTACCTAACTCCAAACTTCTTGTTAAGGAAGGGGGCGTGGTGGTGGGTGAGGTAGAAAATAATCCTATTTTAGCCGTTACTGTTTGGCTTTTTATTATGTGCCAGTGGGCTCAAGTGTCTGTCATTGAAGAAGTAAATTGAAACAATACGATAGTAAATTGCGTTGTTTTTATTTTGTGGTTTATTCTTTGTAAATGTGTTCTCATTTTGAAATATTTTCAGATTTTACATATAATTCATTAAATCCAAAACCAGGCAAAAAAGGAATTCATAAATAAAGGTTAGTGTTCTATTATATTCTGAGAGAGGCTCTCAATTTGTAATAAATTCTTTAACTTATTTATCTGCCTGTCAACATTTAAGTATCACTGATGTACATGTTTTTATTAACAAAGCAATTTTGATACTATGAATCATTCTTTCTACTTTTAAAATCACTTTGGACTAGATGAAGCAGACCTAACTTACTCCTTGGTTTCTTTTTATATAAACTATATTTTGTTTGTAGCTCTAATATATTCTAATGAATGTTATTATCTAACTAAGCCCTAAAAATCCTCCACTAATTGCTGTAGGAATAATCATCTTTTTTGACCTGAAGCTTTATAAACAAGAATAAATAATTGTGTAAAAGCTAGTATGTGATATAATGGCCCAGTGGGAATTATTATACATCCTGAAAACAATAATAATTCTCTCAAAACAGCTGATACACACCTTTTTTTTTTAAGCCATCTAGGCGAATGCAGAGATTTTTTTTCCTATTTTGCTCTTATTAGTAAAAGTTATGGGGCAGTTTTGTGCTAATGAAGTCAGACTAGTGAAGCACAATATTTTCAAGATATTATCAAGCATTAGGGACTAGTTTAATTTTTTTTTTAATGCTTATGAACAGAAAAAGTAATTCTTTTTAAAAACTTACTTTGTTTTTGGTATACAAAGGATTTGTTCATATTACCCCACATCTTTTAGGTACCTTTTGTGCCCTTTCTGTATGACTTGTGTTTCATAATGGGTAAAAAGAACTAAAAGGAAACAAAACACCGAATATCCTTTTAACTTGGTTTTCTTTTTCTTTTTTTTTTTTTTGAGATTTTATTTATTTGAGAGAGAGAGAGTACGAGCACTGCATGAGCAGGGGGAGGGACAGAGGGAGATGGACAAGCCAACTCCCCACTGAGCAGGGAGCCCAATATGGGGCTGGATCTTAGGACCCCAGGATCATGACCTAAGCTGAAAGCAGACGCTTAACTGACTGAGCCATCCAGGTGCCCCTTAATTTGGTTTTCAAAGTCATAACAGGTGCAGCAGATGTGAATTGCTTTACCAAAAGTCTTTCTCCTCTTCCTTCCCTATTAACAAACTCGAGAATTCTTTAAGTACACATTTCCTGTGCTTCTGAACATTGGTGGGTAAGGATGAATTGTCTGGAGCTACTTAGGATGACAGAATAGAAAGATGACGTGAGTGGGCTGTGGAATTAACCACCCTGTAACCATCCCATTCCTGAATTTCTTGTTATGAATTATGTGATATATTAATTATTTTTAGTGATTAAACCATTTTGCGTTGAGTTTCTATTCTTGCATTGCATCCTAAAGGAAACATTGTTTATAAAACCAGTTTTTAAAGTCAGTCACATTTCCTTCTTTTTTTTTTTTTAAGATTTTATTTATTTATTTGACAGAGAGACAGCGAGAAAGGGAACACAAGCAGGGGGAGAGGGAGAGGGAGAAGCAGGCTTCCCGCTGAGCAGGGAGCCCGATGTGGGGCTCGATCCCAGGACCCCGGGATCACGACCTGAGCCGAAGGCAGACGCTTAACTTTTGAGCCACCCAGGCACCCCTCCTTCTGTTTTTAATGCCTAAATTTGAAGCTCCTGTCCTCTCTAACTCCCCTATATCCATTGCCGGTATTTAGTTACTGACAGTGAGCATAGTTATTTGTTGAACAGAACTTATCACCAGCAAAACAACAATAAAGTTTTTTCCATTTACAAAGTACTCTCTTACCTCATTTGATCACAGCTCAGCCTACTTTCCTGAGTCATTTCATAAAACAGATGAAACAAAGAAGCTAGATATAGAGGTCTAGGATATATTTAATCATATACTTGCAAATAAAAGCACTGCTTTAAGCTTTTACAGAAATTGGGCAGACTGATTTGACATGCAAACAAAATAAATACTGTTGTTTTGTAATTTTAATTTTAAACAGAAATTTCTGGCCCAAGGGTAAGAATCACAGACTCAGATCAATTGTTTGAGTAACTCCTTTAGAAATTTTTATTTTATTTTATTTTATTTTATTTTATTTTATTTTATTTTATTTTATTTTATTTTATTTTATTATGTCTAGGGCTTACTTATCTTTCGTTTCAAATATCAACGTACAGATCATGTTATAATAACTTCAGGTTATCAAGGAAAAAAAATGTCCAAATAGAGGTTTTAAATGCGAATCTGGATCATATGCTAAAAGCCTTAGGTACAGATTTAGGACTCATATGGGTATCACTTAAAAACTAGGAGAATGGACGATAGCCTTAGGAATAGAGGTAGAACACAAAGAGAAAATGACTATAAAGGTTGAACAATGAACAAGGTGGGTAGAGGTGGAGGCATAGAGGAAAGACACAGAGATGAGAGCTAGGAGAACAGAGCATCTGGGAGGCCCAGGAGAGCTTTTCCAGGAAGTGGTTGTTCTATCCCAGACATCTGTGCAAAGGCCAAGCTAGAGGAGAACTGAACCTGAAGGTTCAGTTGCCAAAGCAATGGAAACAAGGATTTAAAAATAATGTATTTTTTTAAAGGTTTTATTTATTCGAGAGAGAGAGAGAGAGAGAGCACAAGCGGGGGGAGAGGCAGAGGGTAGAGGGAGAAGCAGACTCCCCGCTGAGCTGGGAGCCTAACGTGGGGCTTGATACCAGGACCTGGAGATCATGACGTGAGCTGAAGGCCGACACCTAACCATCTGAGCCACCCAGGCACCCCTAAAAAAAATATTTCAACCTCAGTTTTTTCCTTTTCTTTTTCATTCTGTTGCATGCTATATGGTGCACTTTCGGGATTTTACACAAGATCAGGAAAGGTTAAATCTAATGTTATTAGATATATATGTGTATATATATAATAATACTTATATATATACACACACATACTTAAACAATATTTCTAAAAGGCTACACAAGAAATTGGTAACTTTGTCATCTTCAGAGCAGCTAATATCTGGGACACCCTTGACGAATAGAGATTGGAGAGAGACTTTCCACTTTTGTACCTCTTGAATCGTGTACATGTGGATATATCCCCTGTTCAAAAAATAAATAATATTAAAGCTAAACAAAATAAAGGCCATTTTATTATGTTGAACTTTTATAGTTATGGGGGAAATATTTTGAGACTTTGCTCTGGCTGGAAAAAGTATTATGATTTGGTCTTCTGAACCCATGGTCCCTGTAGCTCTGTCTTTGGGGAGAGTGTGTGGGGTTTATTAAAGTTACAGTAAGTTAGCACTGGTCAGTTATACACATATACTAAAGGGTAGTATGAGATATAATAATATGGTTTAGTATATAAATGGTTGATCTCTTCCTAAAGGACAGATTGCATATAAATATCTAGAAGGTTATTATTTTCCCAGAGGAAATAGCCCACTTCTGAGGCCAAAGCATGCATGGTAATTGACTAAGCAGATCTTGTGTTCAAGTATCAAGTCTTGATTTCTGCACTTACGATTCCAAACATCTTACATATGTTCATTTTACATGTGTTCACCTCACTGAATTATCAGTGTTACCAAAATATTCTTTTGCTGTTTTCTTTTTAGACATTATATATTTAAGAAATATGGGTGTTACTCATTAAAAAGGTAGGTTTTTTAATAGAAAGAAATTGGAGAAAAGCTTTTAGTTAAATACAAACTGTTCAGTTCTTTGAGTCTTAGATTAGAAATTTAGCTGGTGGGTAAAATGATTCTTAGAAAAGTATAATGCTGTTTAGGGTTTTCTCTTCTAGCTGTATGAAAATTTGAGTTAAAAATAGCAAACACTGAGCATGTGCATCCAAAGGTATGGCTGCTACAAACACTGGAATATATATGTCTTGATACTGTAAGTGGAAGATTAATGTAAGGAGCCTCAAGGTTTTGGGAACAACTCAGTGAAATGAAAAGTTGATTTTTGATGTCTGTAGCCAAGCTGGATAAATTATAATTCAAGCAATTAACATGAATTTGGAACAAAGACTATTACTTATTTTTTGTAACATTGGAAAACTGAACTGATTGTAAAATTCAGATAGAATTATATAGCTGTTGGCACATCAAACCAGGCTTGGTAAATACAATGGATATTCCTTTAAAGAAGGAAGTTTTCTTTTTAGCTGTAGGTTAAAGTCTCTCTAACTCACATTGTGTTTGCCATTTCCCAATGGGAAAAAAGGGTATTTTTATTTCTATGGATAACTGTGATTATGGGTATAGTCTTTTGATTACAAAGTAGAATTTAGCTTCATCAAATGTGGTATAAAATTTCTCTGAAGTAAGAAATTGTATTGGCCATATTTTCCCTTTTTAAATTATGGTAGCACGGTTAGTTCTTCATCAGTCAGCTTCCTTGTTTTCTTTCGCAATATTAATTCCTTGCCTACCCTTTTTTTTTTTTTTGGTCAGAAAGGGTCAAAACATTTTATTCTCTTAATTTTTTTTCTTTTTTAATAAAGTTAAACAGTAAAACAAAAATTCACAAGCTGCCTCCCTGTCCACCCCCCGCCTCCCTCCCTTCCCCGCAGTCTTTGGCGCTGGCCCCCTTTCCTTTCCCCCCACTGACGCAGGTATCCAACTAAGAAAACGAAACTGCTCTAAGGTCTGGGAGATGAGATGAAGGGAGGAGGTGAACTGTGCCCATGTTCAAGGTTACACTGAGCAAGTCTGCACTTTCTGGGTTCTGGATGGGTTCCTTTCATTAGCCAAATTGAAAAAAGAAATTCCGTGGACCAGATGCTTCAAAGCTGAAGCCCCCAGGACCGCCAAAGAATGCCTTGAAGATATTGTTTGCGTCAGAATCGCCCATATTCATGCCCTCCTCATCCAGGTCCTGTCCACTGTCGTAGCAAGTCTTTTTCTTGGGATCAGAGAGGATGGTAAAAGCTTCTCCAACTTCCTTGAACTTTTTCTCCTCCTCCTTCTGAACTTCGGCACTGGCTCCACTGTGCCGAGGTTTCCAATATGTTCTGTAGCTACTGCTCTATTTTTAATCTTTTTTTTTTCTTTTGCTACCAAAGTTTCTTTTTAATTACTCTGTATCTGTTGACTCTCTTTTTTGCTGCCCACCATCTTCTTAACCACTTTTGCATAATGCTTACAAGTAAGCTCCTGGTAACTTTTATGATGGCCTTTTAGCCCTCATCCTTTGCAACATCTTTGTGATATTTGGATACTGTTAACCCATTTACTCTCTTGTGAATATATTTCCCCTGGGCTTCTTAGCCCTGATCCATGTTCTCTTTGAAAACTTCTCTTCCTTCTCTTTTTTTTCCTAAATGAGACTGTTTCCCAAGGGTCTAGCCGTGAAAAATTCCTCTCCATCTTTTTATAATTTACACATGAGAACCCCATTCATTTCTGTTTCTTCTATGATCATCTCATGCATAGCTACTTTCTCATTTTTATTTATTATCTTGACTTGATTCCTTAGTTCCTAATTCACACTTCTACCTGCCTGCTAGATATTTCAGTCATAGGATCAGTAAGGTACTTATTGGGCTATTTTTACTATTCTATGTTTTTAAAAAAGTCTTCTCCCAGGCGCCCGGGTGGCTCAGTTAGTTATGCGACTGCAGCTGATCCCAGGGTCATGGGATCAAGTCCCACATTATTGGGCTCCTTGCTCAACGGAGAGCCTGCTTCTCCTTCTCCTTCTGCCTGCCGCTCTGCCTACTTGTGTCCTCTCTATCAGATAAATAAAATCTTAAAAAAATAAAAATAAATAATGATGATGAACATTTTTTCAAGTGTCTGTTAGCCATTTGTATGTCTTCTTTGGAGAAGTGTCTGTTCGTGTCTTCTGCCCATTTTTCGACTTGATTATTTGTTTTTTGGGTGTTGAGTTTGAGAAGTTCTTTATAGATCATGGATACCAGCCTTTTATCTGTAGTGTCATTTGCAAATATCTTCTCCTATTCTGTGTTCATCATCATTAGCCATCAGGGAAATGCAAATTAAAACCACCCTGAGATACCACCTTACACCAGTTAGAATGGCAAAAATTGACAAGGCAAGAAACAACAAATGTTGGAGAGGTTGTAGAGAAAGGGGAGCCCTCTTACACTGCTGGTGGGAATGCCAGTTGGTACAGCCACTTTGGAAAACAGTGTGGAGGTACCTCAGA
This sequence comes from Callorhinus ursinus, assembly GCF_003265705.2. NCBI lineage: Eukaryota > Metazoa > Chordata > Mammalia > Carnivora > Otariidae > Callorhinus > Callorhinus ursinus. The sequence continues at coordinate 91,623,253 of NW_027397064.1, forward strand.
AAATTAAAAATAGGGCTACCCTATGACCCAGCAATTGCACTCCTGGGTATTTCCCCCAAAGACACAGATGTAGTGAAAAGAAGGGCCATATGCACCACAATGTCCATAGCAGCAATGTCCACAATAGCCAAACTGTGGAAAGAGCCGAGATGCCCTTCAACTGATGAATGGCTAAAGAAGATGTGGTCCATATATACGATGGAATATTACTCAGCCATCAGAAAGGATGAATACCCGACTTTTATATCAACATGGATGGAACTGGAGATTATGCTAAGTGAAATAAGTCAAGCAGAGAAAGTCAGTTATCATATGGTTTCACTTATTTGTGAAACATAGGAATAGCGTGGAGGACATTAGGAGAAGGAAGGGAAAAATGAAGGGGGGGAAATTGGAGGGAGAGATGAACCATGAGAGACTATGGACTCTGAGAAACAAACAGGGTTTTAGAGGGGAGGGGGAGGGGGGATTGGTTAGCCCGGTGATGGGTATTAAGGAGGGCACGTACTGCATGGAGCCCTGAGTGTTCTACGAAAACAATGAATCGTGGATCACCACATCGAACACTAATGATGTATGGTGACTAACATAACATAATAAAATAAGATTAAAAAAATAAAAATAAATAAATAAATAAATAAATAAGTCTTCTCTGGACCCTAGTTTTCCTGCCAACTACTACCATGCTTCTCTTCTTCCCTTTACAGGGTAATTCTTTGTGACGGTAATCTCTGTTTACTCTCTCCCCTTCCTCTCTTCCCATTGTCTCTTGAACCCACTCAAGGGAGGCTTTTGTCTCCTACCATTTTATCAGAGTTGCTCTTGTCAGAGTTATGAATGATCTCCTCCCAAAGCACATGGTCAATTCTCAGACCTCATTTTACTAGATGTTTTTAAGAGCATTTACTATAGTTGTTCATTCTCCCCTTCTCAAAAAAAATGTCTTTCTTTGACTTCCAGGGCATCATACTTGTCTTGTATGTTTTTACATTACTGGACACTCCTTTTCAGTCCCTTTTGCTGGGTCCTTTTCCACTCTGTACCCCTACTTGTTGGAGTGCTACAGGGGTCAGCCATAGCTCCCTTCCCTTCTCCTACACTCTAACTCCCTTGGTGACTTCATTTAGTTTCCTCACTTTAAAAATTATGTTTGGTGTTCTGCTTTAGAATAGTTCTAGTACCCCCTCTCCTTTTCTGTAAGTGAAAAATTAAAGAGAGGTAATAAAAAAAAATCTCTTTAATTTTTCACTTACAAATTTTCAGAATATGTCCCTTCTGCTTCTAGAGTCCTTATGTAGAACACACATCATCCATTAAATTCATGCATATGAAGCTTCATTGCTGACTAGATTTCCTTTTTATCTTCTCCTGTCTTGAATCTGTGTTAAGGTGTGTTTTTTGTTTGGTTATTTTCTTAAGTATTTTTTAACCTTCTCTGGTTTACTTGTGTTTTATAATTTTGGAGATATTGGTTGGCCTCAAATATCTTTTTGCCATTGCTTACAAATAATGGGTATCTTGGCTAGAATAAAGATTCATGAGTTCTGCTTTCTGTTCAGGTAGTCCGGATCCTCGTTCATGGTTTTTTAGCTTTTAGTGTTGATCATGATAAGTCCAATGCCAGCTTTGGTTTTTCCATTTATGGATAGTTGTTCTTACAAGGTCTTTTTCTTATTCTATAGATTAATGATTTTACAAGGATGTGAGTAGATACTTGTCTTTTCTCTTCAATCAAACCTGAAACTTAGTTACACTTTCCCAATTAGATGTTTTTTCAGCCTGGAGAACTTTTTTTTATTATTATTTACTTAATTGTTCCCTCTTTTTCACATGGTATCTTTTCTCCTTCTGAACACCTATTTTTCACATATTAATTTTCTGGGTCTATCCTTCAATTAATTTTTCTTTTCTGTTATTATCATCATTTACTTAACTCTGTGCTCTGTGTTTTGAGATAATCCTTGCACTTCATCTTCTCATCTACTTAATTAGTTGTCAGTGATGATTTTTTTTAAAGATTTTATTTATTTATTTGACAGAGAGAGAGACAGCGTGAGAGGGAACACAAGCAGGGGGAGTGGGAGAGGGAGAAGCAGGCTTCCCACGGAGCAGGGAGCCCGATGTGGGGCTCGATTCCAGGACCCTGGGATCATGACCCGAGCCAAAGGCAGACACTTAACAACTGAGCCACCCAGGTGCCCCAATAATGATCTTTTTTTTAAATTCATATGCTTATTTTAGTTTGAAAATCATGGTTTTAAGCTTTAGTGTGTGTGTTGTATTAGAAATTATGTAAATGCTCTAACAATTTTAGTGCAGGTTTTTATCTCTTCTAGCACTTCCTAGTTCAGTAGGTACATGTTCTGATTATTCAGTCTTACTGTGTTCTTTCAATTGTTGGAGCCTCTCACGTGGTCAGTTGTTTTTCTATGATGACTCATGTCTGGTGGTTGAACTGTCCTTAACTGCAGGAATCCTGGAGTTCAAAATGGATATAGTGCCTGAAGTGTAAGGACAGTTAGCCCACTAGAGATAACTAAAGGAAGCCTAGTGCTCTCTAATCTACTTCAACTGTCCTCGTTCTAAAGTAGGGAAGACTCATCTGTTTCATGATGGGAAAATACAGCAAATTTCAAGAGATTGGAGGTGATCTTACAATGGGTGTCTTCAGATACCTGGAAGCCAAGTTATTCCAATGATGCTGCTTTTCAGTAAGTTACCCACCCATGGGACAATGTAACTGTACACCAGTTTGCTCTGATGTTACCTCAGTAGAGCCTTAAGACATATAATGGCGTGCAGGTCTCAGCAGCTGCTTAACTTTAGAAAGTTCAGGAACCTGGAGTTGGCATAGAGAGGGGGAAAGCCACAGTCAAGTTGTCATGTTTCAGAATACTTTGGATCCTCACCCATTCCAGTGCCATTTACGTTCTGATAAGTTTCAAATTTATTATACCTCTATTCCTTACCATTCCCTTGGTGCGCACATCCAGTTGCCTACTTAACAGTTCGACTTGGTAATCTAATGGATACAGAGGTTGCATGTCCCATGCTTGATTGTCATCACCAGACCTACTTTTCCTGAGTCTTTCTTATCTCAGTGAATGCCATCTCCACCATTTTTTAGGGTTAATTTCATTAGCCATTATCTTAAGATTCATTCTTGACTTCTCTCTTTTATTTTTACATCCACATCCCAGTTGATCAACAAATCCTACTGGCTGTACTTTCAGAATGTACCTAAATTGATCACTTCTTACCCTCTACCTCTACCGCTCATCTGTACCTCATTATTTCCTCCTGGTCTACTGCAGGTGCTTCCTTACTGTTCTACCTGCTTCTGCTCTTGCCCTCTACAGTTTATTCCCTATAAGCCAGAGTAATCTTTTTAAAAGGTAAAATGTTGCTTCCCTCCAAAGGATTCTAAGAAAAGCCAAACTCCATGCAGTCGCTTATGAGGCTCTCCATGCCATACGGCTCTTCCAGCTGCCTTCCAACCTTATTTTCTATCATTTTCATGACTTAGTGCATGTTAGTCACATTAGCGTCCTTGTTCCTTCTTAATTACATCATAACCCTCTTATCTCAGGGGCCTTGCCCTTGCCGATCACTTTGTTTAAGAATACTCTTCTTCCAGGGGCGCCTGCATGGCTCAGATGGTTCAGCATCTGCTTTCGGCTCAGGTCATAATCCTGGGGTCCTGGGATTGAGCCCCGCATCGAGCCCTGCATCGGGCTCCTGGCTCAGCAGGGAGCCTGCTTCTACCTCTCTCTCTGCCGCTTCCCCTGCTCATGCTCGCTCTCTCTCTCTCTGTATCTCTGTGTCTCAGATGAATAAACAATATCTTAAAAAAAAAAAAAGAAAGATTACTCTTCTTCCAGATTTTCTCATGATTCTCTTCCTCATTAAATTTGTGTCTTGCTCACATGAACAGACATTTCTCCAAAGAAGACATACAAATGGCCAGCAGACACATGAAAAAAATCCTCAACATCACTTGGCATCAAGGAAATAGAAATCAAAACCACAATAAGATACTGCTTCACACCGGTCAGAATAGCTAAAATGAACAACTCAGGAGACAATAGATGTTGGCGAGGTTGCGGAGAAAGAGGAATCTTCTTACCCTCTTGGTGGAAATGCAAACTGGTGCAGCCACTCTGGAAAACAGTATGGAGCATCCTCCAGAAGTTAAAAATAGAACTACCCTATGACCCAGCAATTGCACTACTAGGTATTTTTCCAAGGGATACAGACATAGTGATCCGAAGGGGCACCTGCACCCCAGTGTTTATAGGAGCAATGTCCACAATAGCCAAAGTATGGAAAGAGCCCAGATGTCTATTGACAGATGAATGGATGAAGAAGATGTGGTATATATATTACTCAGCCATCAAAAAGAATGAAATCTTGCCATTTGCAACAACATGGATGGAATTAGAGGGTATTATGCTATTGAAATAAGTCAGTCAGAGAGGGACAAATACCATATACTTTCACTCATATGTGGAATTTAAGAAACAAAACATATGAGCATAGGGGAAAGGAAGGAAACATAAAGATAAAAACAGGGAGGAAAACTGTAGGAGACTCTTAACTCTAGGTAACAAACAGGATTGCTGGAGGAGAGGTGGGTAGGGGTATGGGATAGTTGGGTGATGGGCATTAAGGAGGGCGCTTGATGTAATGAGCACTGGGTGTTCTATGCAACTGATGAATCACTAAATTCTACCTCTGAAACTAATAGTACAGTATATGTTAACTAAACTGCATTTAAATAAAAAAATTTTTTTAATTGTGCCTTGCTCAAATCTATTCATACTGCCTTATCATAGAGACTGTTCCCTACCATTCTATAGAACGGATCCTTTTCTATGTTGCCTATACCACCTTACCCTGTTTGAGTTTTTTTTATTAGCACCTTTCACCACTTAAGCCACATGTTTGCTTATTGTCTTCCTCCAGTAACCCTCTATGAAGAAAGAACTCTGTAATTCACTGCTATATATCCCTAGCACTTAGAACAGTGCTAGGTACATAGTAGATACTTAATATACACTTCAAGTGACATCTTTACCAAATTTGAATTGCATTTTAAAATGAAAAATTATGTATGCCTGTGGACCTTTCTGGGAATAAATCATGTTTTTAAATTATTTTTTAGTTTTCTATTTGTTAGACTTGTTTGCAGAACATGTAATATACTTTTTTACTTTTGAATATGTTTTCAATTTCAGTTCA
>NW_027397064.1:91628593-91684544 GCF_003265705.2 Callorhinus ursinus
CCTTTTTTTTCTAAGATTGAAATTCCATTTTACCTGTAACTTATCCTTTGATAGTGTATTTATTAGCAAATTCTTAATTTGTGTTTTATTTTATTTTTTAATAATTTTTTATTGTTATGTTAATCACCGTACATTACATCATTAGTTTTTGATGTGTTCCATGATTCATTGTTTGTGCATAACACCCAGTGCTCCACGCAGAATGTGCCCTCCTTAATACCCATCACCAGGCTAACCCATCCCCCCACCCTTGTGTTTTATTTTAAAAGAAATATATAAAACTGTGTAATGTTAAGACCATTGGGAATAAAGGAAGAAGAGAATGGAAATAAGTACTTTATTCCTTTCTAATTATAATATTCTAGTGTTTTCTAGGTTGTCTGGAAGTCCCCTCAGTAACAAGATTGGCTTTTCCCCATATGATGTACTCAGTGTTTCTAAGGGACCCCTCGTGATCCTAACCACACCTGCTATTCTTTCTTTTTTCTCTTTGTTTTCTCAGTTTATGAACCCTATCTTCAATTTTCAGTGGACAGAATTTACTTCTATAGGTGAATAAGAGAGAATAGAGAAGAGAAGAGAAAATTTAGCCAAATAGTAGTAGAAACCAAAATTCAGCTTGAAAATAAGCTTAGCATATATAATGTAGCTATGAAATTTTAGGTATAACATGCTAATATGTGGCTAAGATATATTTTCTTATACTTTAATACAGCATTCTTCTCACCTCTAGAGAAGGCCAATTTTAAGATTTATTGGTAAGGAGGGCATTCATTGGTACAATCACTTGCCATTTTGCCCTCATTTTTGAAGGGTTATTGTAAGCATTGCCATGGGTGGATGTGGGGACCATTTCTGAAGCTCTAACCCTCCTGCATACCCATATGCCATTGGCCGCTGGAGAGTCTTACAAAATCAGCTCTGGCCCATGTTCTCAAGCACACTTGTAAACACGTCTCTCTGGATTAGTACTTTAATGTATGTAAACTGTTTTCTGGCAAGCTACTTAATCAAAACTTTTAAAATGGGTGACTTTGATCATTAAAATATTAACTTGGTTTTATTTTTATTTTTTTCCAGGTGTATGGTAGCTGATGAAGTAAGTGTTTCGTGATTTTTACATCTTTTATAAAATTCCACAACCAATTTTTAGTGTCTACTATTTACCATGTATTCTTTGTCTTTCCAAATGACTCTCTGTCTATATATAGAGAGAGGAGGAGAGGGGACAGATAAAGAGAATGAGACTGAGAATGAATGTGTTGTGTATGTGTTTTTGCTTGCGCATATACACACACATGCATGCAAGGTGTGTACTTGAAACATATTATTATTAACATTCGTGATCCAAAATTTTATGTTCTTGGCAGAGAAAGCATGAATGTGCTTAAATTCAGCCTCAAATGAAACTGACTCTTTTCTTTTGGTCATAATACTGCTTACTTAAAAGTTGAATTTTTAAGAATTTACTCTAGAAGTTATTGTTGTTTCCTATGAGTGTGAAACATAATATTAAAGTGTTATTTTATTATCACTAAACAATTTGATACATTTAAGTACTGTGTACTCATATATAATATTCATGTTTTCTCACTAAAATGGAAGTTCTTGTTATATAAATTATGATACTCTTGACATACATTCTCAGTAATGTGAATCAATAAAGTTCTAATTTTTATTCAGTTTGAGAAATGTGTTGCTGTTTTTATGATGCCTTTAAAAGTAACAGCAAAACGTTTAAAAAAAATGAAGAAAACATACTGAATTTAAAAAAAAATAAAAGTGAAAGGGCGCCTGGGTGGCTCAGATGGTTAAGCGTCTGCCTTCGGCTCAGGTCGTGATCCCGGAGTCCTGGGATCGAGTCCCGCATCGGGCTCCCTGCTCCTTGGGAGCCTGCTTCTCCCTCTGCCTCTCTTTCTCTCTCTCTCTCCCCCTCTCTCTGTCTCTCATGAATAAATAAATAAAATTAAAAAAAAATAAAAAAATAAAAATAAAAAAAAATAAAAGTGGAACCAAAGAGATTCTCCCAATTGACTGTCTTACCTTTAAGTTACATATAGACTCACCAATGGCTGATCTCTACAGTTTCTTCTTTAGGAAAAAAAAATGAATTAGAGTGTAACATGAACATGAATGCTGTGCAGAAAGTTTGATACAAGGTTTCTTGGTTTATGCTGATTTATAATTACTGAAGTTTTTAGTTTGAACTCTTTATTCTATAGGCATTTGTTTAGATTAGATGTTAGGAGTTAGAAACATAGTCATTGCCTATGAAGAATTTCAACAATGTAATTGAAGGGACAGGACATAGATATTTGCAGCAATTTCTATTCTGGAACAGGATGAATTCCAAAAGCCTCTTCATAAATTAATAAGTTTGTGAGCCCAAAATGACTGAAAGAGGCTCACGTTTTTAGTCCCTGAGTGTTTTCACCAAACAGAAATGTAAACTCATCCTTCAAAACCTCAAAACTAGGCATAACCATTGTATATAATATGTATAAAATATATGTGTGATACATATATAGATGCATGTGTGTGTTCATATCAGTTTTTTTATGGCAGTCCATTTAAAGATTTTATTTATTTATTCGAGAAAGAGAGACAGAGAGAGAGTGTGTAAGTGAGCAGGGAGAGGGGCGGTGGGGGAGGGAGAGAGAAAGGGAGAGAGAATCTGAAGGAACATGGGGCTCGATCCCACAACCCTGAGATCACCACCTGAGCCAAAACCAAGTGCCCAACGCTCAACCAACTGAGCCATCCAGGCACCTCTATATCAGTTTTTAAACAGATCAATTTTATGTCCATAGAGATTATACTGTATCAGGTAACAACCATCTTGATAATCTCTCCACAGGTGATAGAGAGGGAAAATCTTAGCAGCTGTGTTATGTCATTGCTACCTTGTTCTTTACTTTAATGTCATGGAGACATCATAGAGACATTTGAATGGGCCTTAAATCTATGGAAGTGTTCATGGATTAAAATATACACTTGATTGGCCCCTTAAGCCTTCCTGACTTTTCTTCAACCAACTGCTTCTCCTCAGTTAGCATTAGACTAAGAATTGTGGGGAGTTCATGATGAGCCTTTAGCCAGTAAGAGTTTTTCATTATACCAACTGCTTTCCCTCATCTCTTTACTATTTACAGTTTCATAGCATTTGTCACATATTGAGTGATTTCAACACCATTTGTACAACAATATTCTTATTTCGTAATTTAATAATTTAAAAATATTTAATACTTCCTCAGCACTTTAAAAAAAAAACTCCACTTTGTGTCCATCATAGTTACTTGTCTCTTTTCACCCACATTTTAAAGACTTCCTCTTTTGCACCTCTTCGACTTTAGAGAGTTATTATGTTAAATCCTATCAATGATGTTAATTATGAAAAAAGAATCCTCAACAGTGTGATGCACAAGTGTAAGATCATAGCTCACAACCTCTAATATCCTCTGTTAGCAGTAGGGTTGAAATGCCATTTTTATGGAATCTTACTAAACTCATGTGGATGAAAGTTAGTAAATTAAAAGTGATAAAGTAGAAAGAACTTGTATGTATGTAAATTATGTGAACTCTGGTTTTGACCTTCATTTGATTTTTTAATACTGTTCTTTTCTTGCTCTTATCACAAAGTGGTAGTCAAGTCAGAGAAGGAAATGTGGTTTATAATTTGGAGGTCAACCACCTTTTTCTGATTTTTAAATTAAAAAGTATGTTTTGGTATGATGAGTATTTGACTTATCAAATAGCTAAAAGCCTCTAAGGAGGGCAATTTTGCATCTCTGTTATCAAACCTCCTTTTTTTAAATGCTTGAATACCCACTTGGAGTGTTGTGTGATTTAGCTGTCTACTGTGATCTTTCCTCCCTAGCTTTAGAAACAAATGACTTCCTTCAACTGACATTACTCCCCCTTCTAGTATTTTTCCACTATTATCTTTTTCTAATGTATTCATTCCTTGTGAACTTATATAATCTTATCTACTGTATATAAGGTAATAATTAACTTTAAATTGCAATGAAAACTAAATTTTAGAGAACAACAAAGCTGCAATGTTTAATAAAATTAACTTTACAAACTGTTTTAAACACTTCCTATTCTCCCCTCCCCATCTTGGTTTAATGCAATTAAATATTGTTTCAAGAACTGTGTAATGAATATACAGAAACTCTTGTCAATTTGTGTTCCATAAATAATGGAATTCAGACCACAGTCCACAGTGAGGCTGTTGCACTGTTACCTTGTTTTTTAATAATTACTTATAAACCACTTTGTCCTTGTTCTTCAGTTGAAAATTATTAAAAGTCTTTCTTCATTAAAAAGTTGTAAATGCAGGGGCACCTGGTGGCTCAAGTCGGTTAAGCGTCCAGCTCTTTTTTTTTTTTTTAAAGATTTTATTTGTTTATTTGACAAAGAGATAGAGCCAGAGAACACAAGTAGAGGGAATGACAGAGGGAGAGGGAGAAGCAGACTCCCCACTGAGCAGGGAGCCCGATGCGGGGCTCAGTCCCAGGACCCTGGGCTCATGACCTGAGCCGAAGGTAGATGCTTAACCATCTGAGCCACCCAGGCACCCCAAGCGTCCAACTCTTAATCTTGGCCTGGGTCTTGATATCCAGGTTGTGAGTTCAAGCCCTTCATTGGGCTCCACACTGGGCATGGAGCCTACTTAAAAAGAAAAATTGTAAATGTGAAGAATAGTTTCACATTAACACAAACCAGGTAATTTAATAGGGTATACATGCAGAAAAATATTAGTCTACACATTTCCTACCTTATTTGTCAAGTATTTAAAAACTATTGTTCTTGGGGCACCTGGGTGGCTCAGTTGGTTAGGCGTTTGCCTTCAGCTCAGATCTGCATTGGGCTTCCTGCTTAGTGGGGAGCCTGCTTCTCCCTCTGCCCCTCCCCCTGCTCGTGCTTTCTCTCCATCAAATAATTAAACAAAATCTTTAAAAAAAATTGTTCTTTGTAGAAATATAGTATTAGAAAATTTTACAATGTTCATTTTTACCTAAGAAGATGGGATTCATATCCTGGATTTACATAATGGCCTAATATGGTGTCATAATGGACAAAAGTTTCAGTACATGGATTCTGTCTTTACTTGTCTACAGTATCTATTATCAAAGCCAGAAAATTCCTACTTTCATCTTACGTAACATTTTTTTGTTAGTACTCTTAGTTCCCCATCCCTAGTGTGCGCGCGCGCGCGCGCACACACACACACACACACACACACACACACACACACACTTTTTTTAAAGTTTCCTCCTTCCTGTTACTTGAGAAAACATTTGTGGGGGCGGGGGGTATACCAAATAAAGTGTTGCTTCCTTCCTTTTTCAAAAGAAAAGGAAACCATTTGTTAAGGCTGACCTACTTGGTTTCCCTTTGTGGCTATTTTGGGACACATTAATAGATAAATATTTGGAACAAAGGCCCTATAGTCATCATTATCAGTGCTTTTCTTTTGGTCAAGGTGCTTCTCTGGAAGAGGAGTTTGGAGGGGAGAGGCTCTGGGACTTGTTCCATGCTGGTAGAATTATTTCTACAGGCAAAAGTCAAGTTTGAAAACCCTTGTCAGTTTCTCTGCAGGCAGAAATATGTAGGTGTGTAGAAACAGGGAAGGACCCTCCTTTGAAGGTTATTTTTGCTTAGAATACCTTAAAATTGATACTGTGATATATACTCTGCCAATATTAACTTTGTAGATTTGAGGACTAAGAAATTAAAATAGACATGAAGAATTTTAGTTTTCCTTTATTGTAAACCTACCCACATTTGACAAAGTGAACTGAGACAGCAGTTTTTATTCCATTGGTATCTACAAATCTTAGATTTCCTTTACCAGGCCCAGGCTGAATTACACTGTCTCCTTGAGCTCTTACTCTTTTGGATTTATAAGCTTCCTGTGTCTGTTGATCCATTTTTGTTGAATGAATGAACTAGTTAAATAGTTAACACTTAACTAACACCTGTGTGCCAGGTTCTTTTCTAATGCTTTACATGTATTAATTTACTTCATGCTCACAACAACCCTATGGGGTGGTATTATTATTATTATTCTCATTATTATTCTCATTTTATAGATGGGAAAGCTGAGGTGCAGAGAGGTTAAGCAAATTGTCCAAGAATATGCAGCTAGTACGTGCTAGGAGCTGAAATATTTGACCTGAGGTAATCCAGCTCGCAGGTCTCTCTATCAATTACTATTCTATATGAAGTCTCTAGGTGCCAGACTTTCTATATTTAGCAACAGGAGTCTTTAGGACAGAAGAATCTGCAGGACACAGTACTCAAATGAATGTAGCTGAATGTTAGAATAAGGGTGATGGCATAAACATTTTGCGCTGGTGAGAGTATCTGTATTTCTTTAAATCAGCATCATTTATTTGCCTGTTTCCTTACTTTCCTTATTTTTAAGGCTAGCCTTATTTTTTTAATGTCCTTTTTAAAAAATAATCTTTTATTTTAGATTTTTAGAATTATTTAGGTTTTGAATTTATAGAATTATAGATAGTACAGAGTTCTTGTGTACTCCATATCCAGTCCCCTATTATTGTCTTAGATTAATATGGTATATGTGTCTTAATTAATGAACCTCCTGTGTTCTGAATAAATAAAAAGTATACTTTATTTAGGTTTTCTCAGTTTTCCCCTAATGTTCTTTTTCTGTTCTCATGCCAGATCAAGGGTACATACCATCAATAGGACTTTTCGCCATAGGTGTAAATCACCTGTCTTGATACAGTGTTTGTCAGATTTCTCCACTGTAAAGTTACTATTTTTTCCTTCCTTTCCATACTGTATTTTTTGAAAGAAAGTAACTATATGCAGCCCATAATTAAGGAATATGGAGTTATACTCCATTTGCTTAAAGGCAGAATAAATATATAAACTATTTGGAATTCAATCATTCATGCATTCACTTTATCCGTATGGACTCCTGGATATTTATTTTTATGTTTTCGGTTATTATCCACTGCTACTTTTTTGTTGTTGTTGTTGCTCAAATTGTTCTAGCTTTGACCAGGGGGAGCTCTTTCAATTCACTCCTGTGTCCTTTGAACAAACTACCTTCATTATGGGCTGTTTTTTTTTGTCCAATTTGGGTTTTTTTTTTTTTTCCGAAGGATTTTCTTTTATTATTTTGAGCATTTTCTTACTTTTTAATACTACAAGATGCTCCAGGCTTATCTTATATAGTTCTTGTCCCAGTCCTAGAATCAGCCATTTCTTTAAGAAATCCTGGTTTCTTTTTATTGAAGAATGATATAAGGGGGCTAGGTGTGTGTTCATATCTGTTGGGGTATCATTTCTTCTAGATCTTTTCAGCTGATGGAGAAAGGAGAAATGTGTGTGTGTGTGTGTGTCTGTGTGTGTATACACATACTTACAAATATTTTTATGTGTAACCATCTGTTCATACTTATGTCTCCAACTGTAATTGATTACCACAGTTAATTCTAGCCTCTTCCCCTTGCTTATCTATAACCTCCCATTCCAACAGTAAGAATCCTGGCTCCCACCATCTGTCATCCATTTACTTAATTGTTCAATTCCAGTATACAGGTATGGTCGTTTCAGTAGTGTTAACTCATATACCCTTGGGAAAGAAAATTGTCAACTAGAATATAGTGCTTACATACAGTTCATTTTGCCATTATTCTTACAGATTCCACTCAATTCTAAAATTACTTATCTCAGCATCTTATTCCTCTACTTCCTTTAGTGAGAGTGTTTCATATTTAACTATACATTTAAGTTCTTTTATCACATTCTGCATTCCATCATGGGATCCCCTGACCACCTAACTTTTTTAAAAAAATATTTGTGAACATTAAAGTTTACTCTTTGTAATGTAAAGTTCTATGGATTTTCACAAATGTTTGATGTCTTGTATTCACCATTACAGTATCATACAGAATAATTTTAGTGCCTTAAACAGTTCCCTGTGCTTCACTTATTTAATTCCTCTCAAGCCAATACCCCAGACAACCACTCATGTGTTTAACGACTATTGTTTTGCCTTTTTTAGAATGTCATATAATTGGAAGGACACAGTTCACTGCTTTTTCAGACTGGGTCTCTTCAGTTAGCCATACGCTTTTAAGATTCATCCGTGTCTTTTTGTGGCTTGATAACTTTTTCTTTTTACAACTGAATAATCCATTTTATGGATGTGCAGTTTGTTTTTCCAGTCACCAAGAAAAGCGATATCTTAGTTGCTTCCAGTCTTTGACAATTATTAAGGCTACTGTTATTGTTCACATGTAGGTTTTTGTTTGGATAAGTTTTTAATCAGTTGGGTAGTTACCTAGGACTGCAATTGCTGGATTGTATAGTTTGGTTAGTCTACTAGAACTGCCATAAGGAAGTTTCACAAGCTCTCTGGCTTAAAACAAAAGAAATTTAATCCTCTCACAATTCTGGAGGCTAGAAATCTGAAATCAATGTGTCAGGAGGTTTGGTTCCTTCTGAGGGTTCTGAGGGAGAATATGTGTGATGCCTCGTCTAGCTTCAGGTGATGGCCAGCAGTCCTTGGTGGTTCTGGGCTTATAGATGAATCACTTCAATCCCTACCTCCATCTTCACGTGCTGTTCTCCCTGTTTGTTTATATCTCTTCTTTTATAAGGATACCAGTCAGATTGGATTAAGGGCTCACCGTACTCCAGTATTGCATCATCTTAACTAATTGCATGTGCAACAACCCTATATCCAAATAAGGTCACATCCTGAAGTACTGGGATGTTAGGACTTCAGTATATCTTTTGTGGGGGACACAATTAAACCCATAATATGTGGTAAGACTGCATTCACTTTTGTCAGAGGCTGTCAAACTGTCTTCCAAAGTGGCTGTACCATTTTGTATTTCTACTAGCAATGAATGAATGCTCTTGCCCAGCAACCTTACTAACAGTTGGTATTGTCAAGTTAATTTTTTTTTTTAATTTTAGCCATTCTATTGGGTGTAGTAGTGTCTTCTTTTTGTTTTAATTTGTGATTCTCGTGATGTTGAGCATCCTTTTGTATATTTATATGCCATCTCTCTCTATATATTTTTGGTGTGGTCTCTGTTCAGTTCTTTTCCTCATTTTTAAAACTGGATTGTTTCTTTTTTGTTATTAAGTTTTAAGAGTTCCTTGTCTATTTAGGTCCAAGTCCTTTATCAGTTATATGTTTTGCAAATATTTTCTCCCAGTTTGTGTCTTGTCTTTTCATTCTCTTAAAAGTGTCTTTCATAGAGCAGAAGTTTGTAATTTTAAGTCTAACTTATCAATTTTTTCCTCTTGATTTTCCTTTTGGTCTTGTATCTTTTTATGCTGTGATATCTGTATTACATTGTTCTTTTTATGATGAATGCCTTTCCTTCTGTATCCCACTCTTTACCCAAGTCCATCAACAAAATCACCATTCAAAACACTCTTCAGATATCTCTTATTCTGTATCACCATTCTCGTTGCCTAATTCTTTTGTGCTCATATTTCTACTATAGTTTAAATTATGTTCTGTACTCATCTGCTCCTCTCCCATAGATGGGAACTCCTAGGACTCAAGCCATGTCTATCTAATAGTATCTGGGGAATACATTTCCTGTTAATGCTTTATAAATGAATGAATGAGAGAGAGAGAACTTCTTTTTTCTTATTAATGTTTTTGTTGTCATTGACTTGAAACCATTGAAACACATCAAGTAATGTCTCTTTATTTGGACAAGAGGGATATCTTGTCTACCAGTTACCAGTATTTTAAATCAGGTCCACAGCCTACTACTACCCACCTTCACTTATTTTGGAGAAAGATTCCTTTAAGTGGGCTTTGGGGTTAGGGGATGTTTTAATACACTTTATTAAAAAGTCATCTTTTAGTGTGAAATTTTTTTTATCTAGAACACTAGCAAAGTAAGAATGCAATTGATTGCATTTTCAATTTTAAAGAAGTTTACTCTGATTTCTTTGGAAGCTGATGTAATTTTGTTCAGGGCTCTTGCTGTTTCATATAGCTGGGTTATTACAAAATTCTCTCAATAATCTTGGAAAAAATTCATATTGAAAAGCGAGGTGTCAGCAGTGGTGAGTTAAACCCTACCCAGATAAAATCAGACACAAAGTATCTTTCTGGAATTTAATGTTTACAGTCCACATAAGCATTTGAAAGGCTCTGCTTCTGGGGTGCCTGGGTGGCTCAGATGGTTAACCGTCTGCCTTCGGCTCAGGCCATGATCCCAGGGTCCTGGGATCGAGTCCCGCCTTGGGCTCCCTGCTCCTTGGGAGCCTGCTTCTCCCTCTGCCTCTCTCTCTCTGGCTCTCATGAATAAATAAATAAAATCTTAAAAAAAAGAAAGAAAGGCTCTGCTTCTGTTATCGAACCTTAAGGTTATTATACATTAACACTTCCAAGTACATTGTAAGGAGGATGTTGCAAACATTCCTGCCTCACCAGTTTTTACTAAATGGAATGTTCTTAATGAATAGAAATTATTTAAAATCAGAAGAGTGGTCAGAATTAAATATTACACCATAATCTGTTTTCCCTTTTCTAATAATGGGCTTAAGTTTTCCCAGAATTTAAAAGCCCAAAGAGGCCACAGCTGCATTGGGAATTAGACAATAATTGTGAATATGCATAAAAGTTTCATAATGTTATGGTCAGAAAATGTGCATTGTATGACCTCAATCTGCTTGAATTTATTGAGATTTCTTTTGTGGGCTAATGTGTGATGTATTCTGGAGAATGTTCCATATGCACATGGAAAGGTGCTGCTGTTTTAGAATGGAATGTTCTGAATATATCTGTGAAATCCATTTTTTTCCGGTGTGTCTTTCACAGCCATTGTTTCCTTATTGATTTTCTGTTGAGGTGATCTGTCCATTGATGTAAGTGGGGTGTTAAAGTCCCCTAGTATTAGTGTTTTATTATCAATTAGTTCCTTTAAGTTTGTTACTGTTTTATGCATTTGGGTGCTCCTATGTTGGGTGCATAAATATTTACAATTTTATGTCTTCTTGTTGGTTAGCCCCCTTTATTATTATATAGTGTCATTCTTTGTCTCTTGGTATAATCTTTGTTTTAATATCTACTTATCTGCTGTAAGTATTACTACTCTGGCTTTCTTCTGACATCCGTTTGTATGATAGATGTTACTCTGTCCTCTCACTTTCAATATGCAGGTGTCTTTAGATCTAAAATGTGTCTCTTGTAGGCAGTATATAGATGGGTCTTGTTTTGTTTTAATCAATTCTGTCTCCCTGTCTCTTTTGATTGGAAGGTTTAGTCCATTTATAATCAAAGTAATTATTGATAGATATGTATTACCATTTTATTATTTGTTTTCTGGTTTCTGAAGATTTTCTCTGATCCTTTCTTATCTTACTCTTTCATGCTTTGCTAATTTTCTTAGTGGTATCTTTCTCTTTATTCTTTGCATATTTCTTAGTGTTTTTTTTTATTATTTATTTATTTATTTATTTTATTTATTTATTTGACAGAGAGACAGATAGCGAGAGCAGGAACACAAGCAGGGGGAGTGGGAGAGGGAGAACCAGACTCCCGGCCGAGCAGGGAGCCTGATGTGGAATTTGATCCCAGGACCCTGGGATCATGACCTGAGCCAAAGGCAGACGCTTAATGACTGAGCCAGCCAGGCGCCCGCTTAGTGTTTTTTTTTTTTTAAAGATTTACTTATTTATTTTAGAGAGAGAGTGTGGCAGAGGGCGAGAGAGAGAATCTCAAGCAGACTCCCCACTAAGCTTGGAGCCTGACACAGGGCTTGATCCCATGACCCTTAGATCATGACCTTAGCTGAAATCAAGAGTCGGAAGCATACCCCACTGAGCCACCCAGGGGTCCTGGTTTTCAATATATAGTTACCATTAGATTTGTATATAACCTCTTATGCATATATATATATATATATAGATGTCTATGTTAAGATGATGGTTAAGTTTCAACCCATTCTTTACTTCTCTCCTTCTGACATTTTAGGAATATGTTATTATGTTTTATATCCTTTTTTTTTCTTTTTTGGTGAGTGCCTTGACTGCTTTTTTACAAAAATAATCATTTTTTCTGGTTTTGTGTTTCCTACCTATGTGCTGTCACTTTTGGTCTCTGCTTTTCACTCAGTGAGTCCTGTATAATATTTCTTGCAGTGATGGTTTAGTGGTCATGAACTCCTCTAGTTTTTATTTGTCTGGGAAACTCTTTATCACTTCTTCTATCCTGAATGATAGCCTTGGTGGATAGAGTATTCTTGGCTGCAGATTTTTCCCACTCAGCACTTTGAATATACCATGCCACTCCCTTCTGGCTTTCAAAGTTTCTGTTGAAAAATCTCCTGATTGCCTTCTGGGTTTTCCCTTGTAAATTACTGACTTCTTTTGTCTTGCTGTTTTTCACCTTTTTTCTTTATGACTGTATCTCACCAATTTAATTCAATATGTCTTGGTGTGGGTCTGCTTTTGTTGATTTTGATGGGAGTTCTCTGTGCCTCCTAGATCTGGATATGTATTTCCTTCCCCAGATTAGGGAAATATTCAGCTATTATTTCTTCAAATAAATTTCCTGCCCCCTTTTCTCTCTCTTCTTCTTCTGGGACTCCTGTAATATGAATGTCACTGCAGTTGATGGAGTCACTGAGTTCCCTAAGTGTGTTTTTGTTTTGCAGCAGTCTTTTCTGTTTTGTTCAGCTTGCTTACTTTCCATTACTCTTCTAGGTTGCTGATTTGTTCCTCTGCTTCTTCTATCCTGCTGTTCATTCCATCAGGCATGTTTCTCATTTTGTTTATTGTGCCCTATATCTGCTGTGTTATTCCTCATCTAGTGTTAAGGGTCTTAATCACGTCTTCTACTCTTTTCTCAAGTACAGTGAGTATCCTTATGATCATTGCTTTGAATCCTGTATCAGTCATGATATTTATATCTGTTTCACTTAGATCTTTGGCTGTAGCCTTTTCCTCTTCTTTCTTTGGGAATAAATTTCTCTGTCTCCTCATTTTGTCTGCCTGTCTGTTTCTGTTTCTGTGTCTTCTGTTGAGAATAATGACTCTATGAAGAAAAGTTCCTGGAGTGCCTTGAAGTTCAGTGTTCCCTGTTCACCAGAACCTGGCACTTCAGGAGAGCATCCTACATATATCTTTTACACCATGCTGTTTTGTGTGAGTTACTTTTCCTTTCAGTGTGGTCATCAGCACTGACTGTCTGCCTGTTGTGGGTTGTTCTTGCTCTCATGGTGTTAGTGGGACCCAAGTAGGCTAGCTCTGAGGGGGCAAGCCTGCTGGGGAACTTGGAAACAGGGCTGCAGTGTGTGTATAATTTGCTTCAAGCCACTAATCCTATGCCAGATTCCCATGAAGCACAAGAGTGACTGGGGGTGTGTGATTGGCTACTGTATGCCACTGGGCCCAGTGGTGTGGCTGGGTGTGGCAAACGGTGGCAAATGTGCACCTGGCAGCTGACAGGGACGTAGGAGTGAAGCTGGGGATGTGTGGCTGTGTGTGGCATGTCAGGTGTGTGTGACGCACTGTGGCTGCTATGTACCTGGCTGCTGGACCAAAAAAAATTTTAATTGATGTATAGTTGACATACAATGTTACATTAGTATCAGGTGTATAGCATAATGATTCATCAACTGTATGTGTTATGCTGTGCTCACCACAAGTATAGCTCTCATCTTTCATCATACAATGCTGTTACAATACCATTGACTATATTCCTTGTGCCGTCCCTCTCATCCTCATGGCTTAGTCACTCCTTAACTGGAAGTCTGTACCTCCTACTCCCCTTCACCCATTTCCCCATTTCCCCATCCCCCCTTCCCTGTGACAATGCCTACTTTGTCCTCTGTGTTTATGGGTATGTTTCTGCTTTCTGTTTGTTTTGTGTTTGATCTTCCAGATATAAGTGAAATCATATGGTATTTTTCTTTGTCTGACTTCATTAAGCATAATACCCTGTAGATCCATCTATACTGTTATGAATGGCAAGATTTCATTCTTTTTTATGGCTGAGTAATATTCCAGATAAACATTTAGCACATCTTCCTTCTCCACTCATCTATTGATGGACATGTAGGTTGCTTTCCACCTTGGCTATTATAAATAATGCTGCAATAAACATAGGGATGTATATATATTTTTGAACTAGTGTTTTGTTTTCTTTGTGTAAATACCAACTAGTGGAATTGCTAGATAATGTGGTAATTCTGTTTTTAATATTTTAAGGAACCTTCATAGTGTTTTCCACAGTAGAGCACCCAACTTTTCATAGAGAACAGCTAGGGATTGTTATCAGTCCAGGTTTTATTTTTCTTACATTAGAACATTTTAAAGCCATTTTTGCCTTTAGGCATTGATTAACCTACCTTTAACCTCCTGTTTTCAACAAATAAATGTTACTGAGTGTCTTCTATTTGGTAAGTTCTTAGAGATATGGATTAAGAAAGATAACCATTCTCTGAGAAACTTCTAATCAAGAGTGGAAGATTGGCAAGTATATCTCTCTGTGTACTATAATGTAAATTGTAGGATATTGGAAATGTTAGAAATGAAGTTTACAAATATAAATTCTATAGCACTTTCATGGATGGAACCATTCTGGCTTGATTAAGTTGCAAGGCTTTCTGGAGGAAGTAGATTTGAAGCAAGCCTTGTAGGAGCAAGTAGAAAACCAGCATTGAAAAAGGAAAATTGAGTTTATTGACCAATTGATCTTCCATGGTTTGCACACTATATTTCCCAGAGCTGTATTTCCCATAATTGTGGTTGAGGCTGATGGTATGGAACTGAGTTCCCTCCTTTACCTCAGCCATAGCCATCCTAGTTTTGTGCTATACAAATGTTGAGTTTCTGTTTGATGTTTTATTTGAAAAGGCTTACATTGCTTTTAAAAAGTTTAAGAAATGTTTCTGTAGATTCTTAGTGTCCTCTTTTTGTATATTACAGTGAAATAAAGTATGTATCTTTCTTTAACGTAATTTTACTCATAAGTGATGCAAAATGTTTCAGGAGAATGATTCAATCTTTGGCATTTTTTTCAAGTTCTAATCTCATTCTCCTTTTCTCAAGCTCTAAAGCTAATTTAAAATGTTAAACTAGAATATATTTTTTGATGATGATATTTTAATGTTGTGAAATTTGATGCATTTAAGCCTATAGGAAATGAGATGTTCCTTGATAGTCAAAGTCTTTAGGACAGCCAAGCATCCAATTTTTGTTTATCATAACAATTTTGAAAGGAAGATATTTTTCATATGATTTCTGTGTGCTTCTGTGTCTTTAAACATTGTATACCAAGGATAATTTAACCTTTTTTCATTTGTTCAAGGTTATCAACTACTGAGAAAAGTTAGGCCCTTTACTTAAATCTCAGACTATTTTAAGTTATTGTGTCTGCTTGTAATTATTTTTGCTACTCCAAGGCCTTTTTCTTCCATGTCTTAAGTTTCAAAAGTTAACAAAAATTCAACTGAGTAAAATTTAAAGATCTATATGGCTTTATTAATTGATTGATGAATCAGGCAGCATCCCATTTAGCAAGTAGAGGGGAGCTCCAAAGGGCGACAGAGGAAGAAAGTGTTTAAAGGTAGAAAGGGAGTGGAAAGAAGGAAATTATTAGTAAAGAATTCATTATTTTTAGGCATGATCTCCCTCCTAAGAGGATCGGAAGGGGTCTACCAGTAAATTTCCCAGTGCTGACCGGGAAATTCCCATGTTGACTGGTTAAAAGGGACCTTTAATGGGGTTTGAAACTGCAGTTAGGTTAGGTATTAAGTCTTGGTTTACTGACTTGGGACCTTATGCTAAGTGATGCCATTTGGAGGCCTGTGGTTTTCTTTTGAATAGTTAGCCCCTTTTGATCATACTCTGAGCTTAACTGAGATGTGACCACAATTTAAGGCATTAGTGCCACTCTCAGCTACTCCTCTGAAGTTCTCACAGTTGTTGTTGTCCCTTTGTGTGGTAATTCACAGGTCATGATGTTTTTACTTGACCTCTGTGATATTCACAGGTTCACAATTTGTAAGTTGGTAGTTTTCTTAGTTCTTTTGCCATTTTAGTCTTAGGGAGATCATTTGTTTGGTGGTTAGTGGCTGCAAACATGCGTTTAAAACTTTTGAGAGAATATAACACACCAGGGACATTATTATGATTACTATAAACAGGTTAATTCCCACTGTTCCAAGTGTACTTTGAAGCCATGGTTCCCAAGACCCAAACCAATCAAAATCAAACAAGTGAAATAAGACCCTCCTGAAGGAGTCATTCTTTTAAGCCAAATGACTTGCTCGGTGATTTTATGTAATTGAGTTTCAACTTCCACAGAAGTGTTAATCCAGGTATAACACATGGTGTTGGCTACAGCACACATCTCCTCATTCAGGTAAAAGATAATCAAGAGCTATTGTATTATCAAGAACTCTTTTGGCCAGAGGGCCTAAGAATCTTCATTGGCACCTATTCCTTTAGCATCAGATTCTGCGATAATTTCAAGAATTAAGGAAAAGTTCCTGATCATAACCTTGTTTACATTTATCCTTAACCAGGGAAGTGGGGACCTGCCAAAAGAATCCTAAATCACGAAACCGTCCTGGTAGGTCCTTTCTGACTCATGATGAAAATCCAGGGGAGTCGACCAATGAGATTTCATTTTGCTTTTTTTCAGCCTGAAATGAAAGTATGCTCTAAATTCTAATCATCGCCCCCCTTAGCAGTGGCCTGGGAGATATAGTTGAGGTTGTTATCTTTCTAGGCCAGTGCCAGAATAGAGGAAAGGAAAAGAAGGAGAAAGGGTATCATGTTTAGTTAAAGTAAGAAGCCTTATTCTGTCCTCTTGGGCAGAAGCAGTCTTCCTTGATGTCACCTACTTCTCTTCCATATCAATTTGATTTGGAGGTGTCCAGCATCTATGCAGGACTAGGTGAGAGCCTTCTTTAGTTGTGTGATGTATACCAAAAGCTCAGTACCTTTTAGTTTTTCAACATTGTTAGTGGTCAGGAACATTTGGTAAGTTCTCTTCCAATAGGGCTTAAGTGCTGTCTTCCTCTTACGTTGTTTTAGATTACATAATCAGTGATCTCTATACTGTGGCCAACACATTCCTTTGAATTGGAATCTAGGAAGGCTTTTTTAAAGCTGTTGTTGACAGACTTAAGTATAAGACATTAGAGACTTACAGTAGGTTGTCATACTTGGCATGAGACAACAAGGGATTAGCAGACGGTTGTGTACTGATGGATTCCAAGAAGTTTGTAAGGTTTTCATTAAGGCTCATATGATTTGACCAGTGAAGTAGGTGCCTCAGTCACTGGAGATTATACAAAGTTATACCCCCAAGTGGGAAACAGATTTTCTTATAGTTTCTTTGCCAATGTGATGGCATTAGCCTAGCCACAGGAAAAGGCTTCAACCCATCTAGAAAATATGTATACAATAATAGAAACATAATTGATAACCCATAGTAAGTGGCAGATGAATGAACACCTGCTACAGGTGTTCAAAGGGTCCAGAGGAGGAGTCTGAGACCTCTAGAAACAAAAATAGTTTATCCAGAATTATGGACCTGACAAGTCAGACATTGCCAGTTGACTGTTGTTGCATTATTATAGAAGTTTCCCCACCAGTGTCTTTTTATAATTTGAATCAACCTAAATGCGCTATGGGAGGTGAAGGAATATAAAAACCAGTAAGTGGGGCTTGCTAGGGAGCCAAGAAGAACCAAATGGCTGTCTTGGTTTTCCTATAGCCCTGACTGTTTATTTAAAAATATTTATGGCCATTGTTTACCCACCTTAATTTCTCTGATTCGAGAGCCGATTACTGCCATGTTACAAAGACGTCAGGGTGGCCAAAGTCAGACGATGAGCGGCAATTTTTTGTAGAAGCAGAATGAACTTTTTCCCCATGTGCCCACAGTTTTACAAATACAACATAAAGTAAATTTAGTACTACTTTTTTCTAAAAAAAAGATTTTGTTTGAGAGCGAGTAAGAGGTAGGGGGCGGGAAACAGGAGCAGGGGAAGGGGCAGAAGGAGAATCAGACTCCCCGCTGAGAGCAGGGAGCCTGTTGTGGGGCTCAATCCCAGGACTCCAGGATCATGACCTGAGCTGAAGGCATAGGCTTAAGAGACTGAGCCACCCAAGCACCCCTTAGTACTACTTCTTATTTAACAAGGCTTTATGTAATTTAGCATGGCAAATAAGCCTGATTAGTTTAATAGATCCATTAGAGTGTTCTGGGGGACCCTCTGGAAAAAAATCCCAATTTCTTTCAGGTCAAAAAGACTTTATTTAGAATTTGATTTGGTAAGTTTGTCAAAAAAATGAAAGGGTTTTAAAAAACACTTCGTCAAATAAGGTCATAGGTCACTGTGAAACAATACTTTATTGTCCACCTAACCATGGTGACAGTGAAAGACTGCAGGCAAATGCAGAAAGTTAAATAGATGTAAAACAAAACAAAAACTTAGCTTTTCTTAATAGAGTTCGACTTTCTTAAGTAATCAGAGACCTGATAAAGACATAGAAAGTTATTTTGATGAAACCCAGAATCTTGTTTTCTAGGCAGATTACTTAATAGGTTAAGGGGGAGAAAAAACACACAAAAAACAAAACTTTTACAGTTTCTTATCAAGAACAGACCTGTAGTCCAAGAAAACTTTGTCATTTTAATAGGGAGAAAACCAAATTCTAATTTTGGACTAGTTACTTTGAAACTTATTTTTAATTAAATTTATTCCAGTCTTAGCCAGCTTGACCACACATTAAAATTCCTTTTCAAAGATCCTTTTTCCACAAGCCTAGAATTTTCTTTTTTACATTTAGCTCTTGCTCTATATTTTGCTTCTTTAAACAGCCAGGATCACTTTAGGACAGAATTACTTTCCTTTCCCTCAACAGCTATAACAAAAAAATGCATCTCTATTCCTCATACTTTTTTTTTTTAACCAAAAACACACATCCTGCTCTCATTGCATACAGAGTTGTTTCCCTCAGTATTTCCAGTACTTATTTACACTTACTAGATTTCTGAACTCTTAGAAATTTTAGTTTCTAGTTAACGCTAATAAATAAGCAATTATGAACTGTCTGTTAAACCAGCATTCTTTAGATTGGCAAAGTAATGAATACATTTCATAATTTCTAGAAACATGTGCTTCTTCATAATTCAGTCTCTCAATAAAGCACAAAACATGTTTACTCACAGACCCACATTTATCTTTAGTTTCTCTGTAATAAGCAAGCCAAAACTAGATTAACCTGTGTTCAGTGATCAGTATTTTAGTATTTTATCTTATTTGAAAATTATCTGAATATTTAGTGAATTTAACTTAACTCATCACTCAACCTAACTCAACAAAACTTTAAGGTTTTAATTTACCAAAAGATCTGGGAGACTACTTAAAAGTTTACCTAAAATTTTAAATTTTATTTATACCTTTTCAGTTTAATTGTTCTTAATTATGCTTAGATTACCCATAAAAACCTTATGAGACAACAAATTTAGTCATTCTCTGAAGTTTTTTTCTTTTTAATTTTGTAACAGAGATCACATCAACTTGTTGAACTTAAGTATCCACACAGAATAAAAGTTTCAATTTTAGTGCTGATTACTATAAAGATGTGTCCATTCTAATTAAACCAACAACTGAATATTTTCCCAGATCACATGAACTTGAAAAACATTTGAGTTAATTTCTGTCTGAGAGTTTAAAACTTTAAGCCCAATCTTAAAAGTGCTTGTCTTCAAGCCAACTAAATAGAGTTCTTTTACAAATTAATTGGCAAGAGCATCCATAGGTGGAAAAATATCTCACATTTACAACATGTATATTTGGACACACACAGAGACAGATGTAAGGACCCTATAGTTACTGGTTTTTGTGGAGAAGATTTTTAAGATGTGTATTTGTCACTGAAATTAATCTTAAGGAGACTGTGCTAGACTTTGGACACACAGCCCTTTTAGCAGTTTATATTTTTAAAAGGCTTCTTTTTTTATTCTTCGTTTTCACTTGTCCTGTCCTTTCTAAATCCATTTTAAAGATATGATAAGATGTATTACTTTAAGGGACAGAGAATGCGGGTTCCTCCAAGAAGGACTTTGTTTTCCTAAAGCCAATAATTTATTAAACCTATGAGATAAAAAGGAGAGGTTTTGGGATTGGTAAAGAGCTACATTTCTAGTTTTGTAAAGATTTGTAAGATATATGGACAGTTGCCCCTTTCAGTTTCTCAAAGGCAGAAAGTCAAGCCCAGTTATGCAAAACTAAACAAAGAAGGCAATAACTATCAATCTCTGGGAGAGAAGGATCAATGACCAATGGCCTTGGATTTAGAAAGGATGGGACAACATGAAATTTTATTTTCCTCTCTCAACTGGGAAATACAGAGATAGGGAAAGAACTGATACTATTAAGAATTTTCACCAATTGCTGGTATTTGCCAGTTTTTCCAGGATTCCTTCTGCAGGCTCAGATACCTACCAGAGTTTCCAGTTGGTTGTTTAAGGTAAAAACAGAGCAGTTAACCAGAGAACTCCTCAGTTTAATCAACTCTGGGAGGGGCCCATATGGGGGCCCTTCCTTGAAGGTAGAGATGGGGATGTCTGTAAGGCCATTAACTTGTCCACATTTTGTTTACAGTTGTGTACTATTTTCGAAGTGGAAAAACAATTGAGACAGAAGATTAGTAGAATGAGTACTCAAAGGATGAAAGAGGGAAGCAGTAGGAGTTATGTCTGTCTTTTAGGTACTTCTTACATCTTTAATTTTCCATTAGGCTTTTGCAATGAATCAATAAATGAAACTACTTTGGAATTTTGGAACCTTTTGGAGGCTTCTGCTTGCCAATTAAAACAGGTATCCCATTCTATTTAATTTGGAGACCCTCACTTTCAAAAGCACTTCTTAAATGACCTATTTAATTGGGATGCTCCCCATTATGGCCATTGTATTTCTAAGTTGTAATTCTCCTGAGGGTTGGCATCAGTTTGGTAGGACCCTGGCTGCAAATGGAGTTAACCCACATATCTCTCTGGCTTTATTTTGCCCCCCACCCCCAACCTGATGGTTACCAACCCAAGTTCCTTCGGGCAGAAGACCATCTTAGTAAAATTTTGCTGTTTCTGCTAGATATCTGTAATTTCTGGGACTGTAGTTCTTAAAGATTTTTATTTATTTATTCATGAGAGACAGAGAGAGAGAGGCAGAGGGAGAAGCAGACTCCTTGCTGAGCAGGGAGCCCAACACAGGACTCGATCCCAGAACTCCGGGATCATGACCTGAGCCAAAGGCAGACACTTAACCATCTGAGCCACCCAGGCGCCCGCAGGACTATAGTTCTTAGACATAAAATAAGCAGATGTGCCGCAAGGTGGTGTGCTTGACTCTTTAGAATTTAAGGATCCCATTCGCTAAGCCTTTGGATTTCTTGGAGTTGAACTAAGACCTAAAAAAGATGTGCTTCTGGGTTAGGGATTGTGCATGTTTTACAGTGTACCTTGTTACACAGAAGTTTTCTTGAGGTTGGTGGGTGAACTAGTGTTAATTTAACCTATTCTGTGACCAACTTATTTTATCACGAGAGTCTTCTTGAGGTGTCATGCACTCTAATAGCCTTTAAATGCTCAGCCCGGGCTCATCAGTTTTTGCAGCTTGTAGGCCTTCGAGATCTCTGTTAGCAATAGCCTTTATCTACACAAAGCAAGACAAATGAGCTTGCACACCTTAATGTATTGGTAATAACCAAGAGAAATTACTGCATCCTGGCCACAAAACCCTATGCACACCACAAAAATTCATTTGGCACTTGCAAGGGTTTTCTACCTGGGGAACTGTAGTCTGAAACAGTAGTAGGGGCTTGAATCTGGGCAAATATGCCAGTTCATTTGGGCTCCAGGCAAACCATCTGCCACCTCAAGCAGACCTGTCCTTCAAGGAAATCCAATTCAATCAGGTGCTTGAAAGCAAAAAAAAAAAAGCAGAGCTCCAAGCCAAGAGTATTTACCCACAGCCCCTGCAAATGGCAACAAGGACAGTGTAGTCAGAGGCTTTGCAGGGTACAATGCCTGTTTCTCATTGTCTCCAAATGTTCCGTAATTCACTTCAGATCCCACTGCTGCCACCAAACATGTTAAATAACAAAAATTCAACTGAGTAAATTTTAAAGATCTAACTGAGTTTATTAATTGATTGATAAATCAGGTAGCATTCCATCTAGAAATAGAGGGGAGCTCCAAAAGGCTACAGAAAAAGAAAGGTGGTTAAAGTAGAAAGGGAGTGGAAAGAAGGAAATTATTAGTAAAGAATTAATTCTTTTAGGAAAGGTCGCCCTCCTAAGGGGAATAGGAGGGGTCTATGAGTAAATTTCATAGTGCTGACCAGGAAATTCCCATGTTGACTGGTTAAAGGTGACATTTAATGGGGTATTGAAACTATTAGGTATTAAATCTTAGGTTTTGTATTAAATCTTAGTTTACTGATTTAATAACCCTAACCTAATAAAGCCATTTGGGGTTTGTGGTTTTCTTTTTTAATACCACATAAAATGAAATGACTCTTCTTTTCTTTTTATTAATATTGGTACTGAGGCTATTAATGATAAATAGTATTATTTATAATGCTATAAATAATATTAGAAAGCATAAATGAATAAATAACATTAGCTGAATATTCTTGTCACCTTTTAATATATTTTTTTGTAAAATCTATATTTTAGTTTATTTCAAAATATATCAACATATTGATTGTGTTGGTTATCTTACTGTTTTTATTCTAACATTTATTCCTAAAACTTACTACTTTTTTATTACATTTTGATATTTTGTTATTTTCTGTAACTTATTAGTTTGTTTATTACATTGTATTACCTATGAATTTAATGACTATTAACTATTTTCTCTATCTTTAATATCACCAATACTTCAGTGATTTAAAATCAACTCTGGTTAGATCTTAACATATGCATCGTCCTCATATAAATTGACTTTTATTATTTGTGCTTATCATTATAGTCATTAATATTTTGCAAGTGACATTTATTTTGATTCTAAACCCAACTTGAATTATTTTTTAGGCAGATTTTCTTAGATAACACTTTCATTATTAAGTTTTCTGTAGTTCCAATATATTACATTTTCTCTACTTAACTGGTTCTACAAAAGCAGAGTCAGTTTTTTATTTTGACATAGATAATATTTAATAAATGAGGACTGTGATTAGCATATGATGCCATTATCATAATTTTGACATATCTCATTTCTTTTCATGGATTAAAATTGAATTCCTTAACTAATAATTGATGGGCTATACACTTTCAAGCCTTTTTTATACATAGATCGATTTAAGAAATTTGGAGCCATTATTAGTTCTAGTAGAAGATAAAGAAAGAGAAAGAACATACAAGATACCCAATATTTACCTACATTGGGAAAGCAAAGGGCATCCCTACCCAATAAACATGTCAGGAACTAAATATATTTCCCCTTTCTATAATACTTCCCTGGGGTTCATGTGACATTGCAGTGTAGGAAAAATTATCTATAACTTTATCTAATATGGAAGCAGTCTATACAGATTCTGCCATAGGGAAGAAAATTACATAGTTTGGACCCAGGAATATCCATCTTGATATGGGGTGGTTTCTTTTGGACACACATACACACACACACACACACACACACACCCTCTCTATTCTCTAAACATATTAAAATTTATTTTTAGTTAATAAAATATTAATGGTTTTTTTTTATTCCTTAGTCACCCAGGATTTTTCTTTACAGCCTAAGCATTTTTTAAAAATATTTTATTTATTTATTTGACAGAGAGAGAGAGTGAGAAAGGGAACACAATCAGGGGGAGTGGGAGAGGGAGAAACAGGCTTCCCACCGAGCAGGAAGGCCGATGTGGGGCTTGATCCCAGGACCCTGGGACCATGACCTGAGCCGGAAGGCAGACGCTTAACGACTGAGCCACCCAGGCGCCCCAGCCTAAGCAAATTTAAACAGCAATTTTAATATTTGGTAAGATTCCATGTCTTTTTCTAAACTGACAAATTCATTTTACAGCCTTATTTGATTCATATTCTTGTTTCCATCTCAGCTATAATACTCTAGCCCAATCTGAGTCTTTGTTGGCCGTCTTTTACTTTTTAACTGATGAAAGCTTATCTACCCAACTCATTAAGGATCCATTTTTAGTCAATAGTGGCATTTTGGCAACTGGTAGAAGATGTGATTAGCATTTTGTTTCTTTTTGCATGTTTCCTCTTCATTTTATATGACCATTTAAATGAATTCTTACTTTTCTTTTAAAAAAAACTTTTAAGAAGGCTTATTTTTTACTTCCGTTGTTATATATATAAGACTCATCTTGAAAGGGTCTCAGTTCAGAATCTGAGTACTGAATCTCTGACATTACTTAATTAACATCTTCAGAAATTACTGGGTTGAGATTTCAAGTTCTTTCTCATGGTTCTAAAGTGATTACTATATGTCAACACATGAACTGACAGATTAATACAATTACTTTTTAAAGAGAGCATTGTATTAACCTTGTAAAAATTTTGTCTCTGAAGCTATGATTGATTTGCTTTTCATTGATATACATTTGATGCCTTGTTTTGAAAGAATTTTCCTCATGTCTCAAATAAGTGGTGGCCTTATTTATTCTACCACAATTTTTATGTGTCATTAGATAACTGAAGAAAATTTTATTTTAATATTCTAATCTAAATTTCAAGATGAGATCCTTTTTTTTTCTTAAATATTTTATTTATTTGACAGAGAGAGACACAGAGAGAGAGAGCGAATACAAGCAGGAGGAGTGGGAGAGGGAGGAGCAGGCTTCCCACAGAGCAGGGAGCCCGATGTGGGACTCCATCCCAGGACCCTGGGATCATGACCTGAGCTGAAGGCAGATGCTTAACGACTGAGCCACCCAGTTGCCCAAGATGAGATCTTTTATTCTTAATTCTCATGTTGTCTTAAAGTTAATTGCAGTGTTGCCATATAAAAAAGGTTACAGAACATCCTGCTGTAGTCATTTACTGTGCTAAGCAAGGGATTTATTCATCTTACCTTTTATAAAATCTTAAGTTGATTTTATCTATGATCATCAGTGGCAACAATCAGGCTTGCCAAGTGCAGATGTTCACTAACCACCCAGGCACCCCAGGATTTTATTCTTTTTATGGTGAATAATATTCTCGTGTGTGTGTGTACACATCTTCTTTATCCATTCATCTCTCTAAGGACCCTTGGCTGTTGTAAATAACGCTGCAATAAACACAGAGGTGCATGTGTCCCTTTGAATTAGTGTTCTTGTATTTTTGGATGAATACCCAGTGTGCGATTGCTAGATCATGGGGTAATTCCATTTTTTACTTTTGAGAAATCTCCATACTGTTTTACACAGTGACTGTACCAGTTTTCATTCCCAACAGTAGTGTAAGAGGGTGCCTTTTTCTCCACATCCTAGCCAACACTTGTTTTTTGTCTTTTTTATTTTAGCCCTTCTGACAAGTGCGCATTGGTATCTCACTGTAGTTTGATTTGCATTTCCCTGATGATGAATGATATTGAGCAACCATTTTAATTTTTTTATTTTATTTTGTTTTTTAGAGAGGGAGGTGGGGGGTAGAGGGAGAGGGAGAGAGGGAATCTTTAGCAGGCTCCACACCCAGCGTGCATCCCAGCGTGGGGCTTCATCTCATGACCCTGAGATCATGCCATTTGCTGAATTCAAGAGTTGGACATTTAACCAACTAAGCGACCCAAGCGCTCCCGCCCCACACATCTTTTCATGTGTCTGTTAGCCATCTATTTATCTTCTTTGGAGAAATGTCTATGTGGTCTGCTCAATATTAATTGGATTGTTTGTTTTTTAGGTGTTGACTTGTGTAAGTTCTTTATATACTTTGGATGCTAACCCTTACCCAATATGTCATTTGTAAATATCTTCTCCCATTACATAGGATGCATTTTAGTTTGCTAATTGTTTTCCTTCGCTGTTCAGAAGCTTTTTATTTTGACATAGTCACAATCATTGATTTTTGTTTTTGTTTCCCTTACTTCAGGAGATATATCTACAAAGAAATTGCTATGGCCGATGTCAAAGAAGTTATTGCCTGTGTTCTCTTCTAGGATTTTTATGGTTTCGGGTCTCACATTTAGGTCCTTAATCCATTTTGAGTATATTTTGTGTATGGTGTAAGAAAGTGGTTTACTTTCATTCTTTTGCATGTTACTGTTTAGATTTCCCAACACCATTTGTTGAAATGACTTTCTTTTTCCCATTGGATATTCTTTCCTTCTTTGTTGAAGATTAATTGACCATAGGATGGTGGGTTTATTTCTGGGTTTTCTATTCTGTTCCATTGATCTATGTGTCTATTTTTGTGCCAGTACTGTACTCTTGATTACTATAGCTTTGTAATGTAATTTAAAATCTGGAATCATGATGCCTCCAGCTTTGCTTTGCTTTTCCAAGATTGCTTTTGCTATTATGGGTCTTTTGTATTTTCATAAAATTTTAGGATTGTTTTTTCTAATTCTGTGACAAATGCTGTTGATATTTTGATAGGCATTGCATTAAATATGTAGTTTGCTTTGGGTAGTATAGACATTTTGAGAATATTAGTTCTTCCAATCCATGAGGATGGAACGTCAACATTTCTCTGTGTCCTCAGTTTCTTTCATCAGTGTTTCATAGTTTTCAGAGTACAGGTCTTTAACTAAACTCTTTGGTTAGGTTTATTCCTAGGTATATTATTTTGGGTGCAATTGTAAAATGGGATTGTTTTTTTAATTTCTCTTTCTGCTGCTTCATCATTGTTATATAGAAATGCAACAGATGGGGTGCTGGCTGTCTCAGAAGAGGATGGGACTTTTGATCTTGGGGTTCTGAGTTTGAGCTCCACATTGAGTGTAGAGATATCTTTACAAAAAAGAATGAAAATAAAGTGCGATAGATATCTGTACACTGATTTTGTATCCTGTGACTTAACTGAATTCATTTATCAGTTTTACCAGTTTTTTGGTGGAGTCTTTGGGTTTTCTCTCTATAGTATCATGTCGTTTGCAAATAGTGACAGTTTTACTTCTTCCTTACTGATTTGTGTGGCTTTGATTTCTTTTTGCTGTCTGGTTGCTGTGGCTAGGACTTCCAGTACTATGTTGAATAAAAGTGGTGAGAGTGGACATCCATGTCTTGTTCCTGACCTTAGGAGAAAAGCTCTCAGTTTTTCTCCACTGAGGATGATGTTAGCTGTGGGTTTTTCATAATTGGCTTTTATCATATTGAAGTGTGTTTCCTCTGACCTTTCTTCATGGAGGTTTTTTCATGAATGGGTGTTGTACTTTCTCAAATGCTTTTTCTCCATCTATTGAAAGGATCATATGGTTCTTAGCTTTCTCTTACTGATGTGTATCACACTGATTGTTTTGCAAATATTGAACGACCTTGCATCCTGGTAATAAATCCCACTTGATAATGGTGAGTGATTTTTTTTAATGTATTGTTGAATTCAGTTTGCTAATGTTTTGTTGAGAATTTTTGCTTATATCTATATATTTGGGTGGTTCCCTTTATTATTATTATATAGTTTCCTTCTTTGTCTCTTGTTGTAGTCTTTGTTTTAAAGTCCTTTGTCCCTGTAAATGATGCTAATCTGGCTTTCTTTTGACACCCATTTGAAACATACAGGTTTGTCCTTCCCCTCACTTTCAATCTGCAGGTGTCTTTAGATCTAAAATGAGTCTCTTGTAGGCAGCATATAGATGGGTCTTATTTTGTTTTAATCAATTCTGTCTCCCTCTCTCTTTTGATTGGAAGGTTTAGTTCATTTACAATCAAAGTAATTATTGATAGCTTTGTGTTTATTACCATTTTTATTACTTGTTTTCTGGTTGTTTCTGAAGATTTTCTCTTTTCTTACCTTTCTTTCATATTTTGCTGTCTTTCTTTAGTGATATATTTTGATTTTTTTTCTCTTTATTCTTTACATATTTTGTAGTGGTTTTGATAGATAGTTACTAGTAAGTTTGTATATAACCTCTTGTGCATATAGAAGTCTATATTAAGATGATAGTCATTTAAGTTTAATCCCATTCTTTTCTCCTCTCCTCTCCACATTTTGTTATGTTATTCTGTTTTATATCCTTGTGTGTGTGTGTGTGTGTGTGTGTGTGTGTGTGTGTGTGTCCTTGACTCTTTTTTTTTTTACAGAAATTTTTTTTTCTGGTTTTGTGTTTCCTACCTATATGCTGTCATTTTGGTCTCTCCTTTCCACACAATGAGTCCTCTGTAGTATTTCTTCAAGAGCTGGTTTAGTGGTCATGGGTCATGAACTCCTTTAGTTTTTGTTTGTCTGGGTAACTATTTCTCCTTCTATTTTGAATGATGGCCTTGCTGGATAGAATATTTTTGGCTGTAGATTTTTCCCACTCAGCACTTTGAATATATCATGCCACTCTCTTCTGGCTTTCAAAGTTTCTGTTGAAAAATCTCCTGATTGCCTTCTGGGTTTTCCCTTGTAAATTGTCTTGCTATTTTTAACAGTTTTTCTTTGTCACTATGTCTCACCAGTTTAATTCAATATGTCTTGGTGTGGGTCTGCTTTTGTTAATTTTGATGGAAGTTTTCTGTGCCTCCTAGGTCTAGATATGTATTTCCTTCCCTAGATTAGGGTAATGTTCAGCTATTGTTTCTTCAAATAAATTTTCTTACCCCTTTTCTCTCTCTTCTTCTGGGACTCCTGTAATATGAATGTTACTACATTTGATGGAGTCACTGAGTTCCCTAAGTCTGTTTTTGTTTTGCGGCATTCTATTCTCTATATTTTGTTCAGCTTGCTTACTTTCCATTACTCTGTCTTCTAGGTTGCTAATTCATTCCTCTGCTTCTTCCATCCTGCATTCATTCCATCATGCATGTTTCTCATTTTGTTTATTGTGCTTTTCATCTCTGCTGTGTTATCTCTGTGTTAAGGGTCTCACTCATGTCTTCCACTCTTTTCTCAAGTTCAGTGAGTATCCTTATGATCATTGCTTTAAATTCTCTATCAGTCATGTTACTTATATCTGTTTCACTTAAATCTCTGACTGTGGCCTTGTCCTTTTCTTTTACTTGGGATGAACTTCTCTGTCTCCTTATTTTGTCTGCCTATGTCTGTTTCTGTGTGTTAAGGAAGTTAGGTGTGTCTTCTGCTCTTGAGAGTAGTGACTTTATGAAGAAAACTCCTGGATTGCTCTTCAGTGTAATGTTCCCTGTACAGCATAATCTGGCAGTTCAGCACAGTATCCTATGTGCCTCATTTACACCCTACTGTTGTGTCTGAGTCATTTTTCCTTTCAGTGTAGTTATCTACACTAGATCTCTTCCTGTTTTGGGCTGCCCTTGGCCACTGTGGTATTACTGAGACCCAGATAGGCAAGCTCTTAGGGGGCATGCCTACCAGGGAACTTGAGAACAGAGCTGCAGTGTTAGCAAAATTTGCATTGGGCCACTAGTCCTTCGGGTTCGCCCAAAGCTGGGGGCTGTGGGCCAGGATGGCCAGGTACAAAGCTGGGCACTCGGCACTGTGTGCTATTATGGCTGGGGCACCTGGCTTGGCAACACAAGTCCTCGGGAAAACACATGGATGTGGGGCACTGCTAGCAGGTTAGGTATCAAGTGTCTGTGAAGCCCTACATTTTGCAGATGGCTCTGTGTTTATGCTGGGGGGCAGGAGAGGAAAATGACACCTGCCAGCACCTTTGTTTTTGAAGTTCTCCCAACATGCTCTGAAATCAGAATGAACAAATCTGTCTCCCATTGGTCCCTGGCACTGTGTAAACTGCAGTTTTTATGGTACTTCTCAGTGTAGGCTGCTGTTTCTTTAAGGGCATCGATCTGGCTATCACTTGCCCTCCCAGCTCCTCCAGCACTGAGTCAGCTAACTTTTAAAGCTACAGGCTCCAAGTCACATTGGTTTTACAAACTTAGAATTCAGGGCCATCTGGGTGGCTGATTCTCTTAAGTGTCTGACTCCTGATTTTGGCTCAGGTCATGGTCTCAGAGTTGTGAGATCAATCCTGGCATCAGGCTCCATGCTGGGTGTGGAGCCTGCTTAGGATTCTCTCTCTTCTTCTCCCTTTGCACCTCCCACTCCCTAGCTCAAAAGCTCTATCTGTCTCTAAATTAATTAATTAATTAAAACAATCTCAAACTCATGGAATTCAAAACCTCTGTCTTTTGAAGCCAATGCAAGACCTCTGTCTTTTGAAGCCAAACATTATGGGGATTAGTCTTCCCCATGTGTGCTCCCTGGTATGGGGGCCCTTTTCTCTGCCCTCTCTGTGCATCCCTCCTTCCAGTGGGCAGCCTCCCTCCGCCTTTCTGAGTGTCCTAACCTTTCAGGTGCAGATTCTTCTCTATATTTAGTTGTACAGTTTGCTGTGCCAGTATTCAGATGGCTCTCTGATTTATTGTCTTGGGAAGTGGATGATATCTGGTTGTAAACATGGCACATGGTGATCTTGGGGTCCTCCTACTCCACCGTCTTCCCAAGCTCCTGTCCTTTGTTTCTTAGTATTTGTTTTCATATGCTTTTGAGAGACTCTCTTGTTTCCATTTCTGAACAGCATATTTACAGTAGTATTATGACACATGGATAATTTTGTATTTTTCCACACATTTTGCTTCCATTTATGAATGCTTTATGTTTGATTTCTTTGTGTTCATTATAACTCGATATTTTAGTGATGTAAGTTATTTATTCTTCCACTTTTTAAATAGTTAAGTTTTGATCATAACCTTTTAAATATAGCCCTTTAATTGACTACATGAAATAACAGATAAAGCAACATGCAAATTAGATTCCCTTTTTGAGCCTTTATTAAATTTCTGAAATGTCTTTTTCTGTTAAATTGTTAGTTCATCTAAATAGATTGTAAAGGCAGAAGCAGAGTTCTGTTTTTGTTGAAGTTACTCTATATACTAAATAGCAAAGTAGTGTTAGAAAGACAAAATTCAACAGAGTAAATTTAAGGATCTGATTGGCTTTATTAAACAATTCATGAATCAGACAGCATGCCATTTAGAAGTAGAGGGGAGCTCCAAAGAGTTGTATAAAATGAAAGGCAGGTGCTAGAAAGTTATAAGCAAAAGGAAAGAATAGATTATTCCAGGCAAAGTCTCTTTTCCTTAGGGGGAAGAGCAGAGGATCTTATCATGCAGATTACCTCAACAGAACAAGGTTATGAAGAAATTAATATGTTCAAAAACGAAATCCTCTAAGTGTCAATTCTGTTTTCACCTTTTTTTTTAATCTTGAGAATAAAATGGCCAAAAATTAAGCAAAATACTCTAAGATTTTTTTTATCCCAAAGTTTACTCTTTAGAGTAGTTATTCTTAAAATACATCCTAAGAGCCATCCACCGAGAATCACTTTAGGAGTCATTATTTTAAAAGCCAAGTTTAAAAAATAAATAAAAATAAATATAAAAATAAAAAAAATGTTTAAACAAAAAAAAATCTCATTTATTTAAATTACATTTTAGGGAGTTGGTGCCCAGAAGCCTGAATTTTTAACAAGTGACTCATTCATAAGTATGTTAGATTTTAAGAACCTAGGTCAAGGGGTGCCTGGGTGGCTCAGTGGGTTAAACATCTGACTCTTGATTTTGGCTCAGGCCATGATCTCAGGGTTGTGAGATTGAGCCCCATGTTGGGCTCACCCACTGGGCATGGAGCCTGCTTAAGATTCTCTCTCCCTCTCCCTCTGCCCCTGCCCCCTCAAAAAAAAAAAAAAAAAAAAACTTTAAATCAAAACCAAAAGTTTTGGTTACTTTTTTTTTCCTATTCCTTTTCTTTCTTCATTTCCTCAGCATCTATAATTATGCTCTTTGTGTTGTGTTAGAATTTCGCTTTCAAAAAAGCCTCAGGCACTAATCCCATAATACATATGGAGAAAATGAATAGAATCTTATTACAGTTTATTCATCTGATTTTAATTTTAAAAAAGAGGTTTTAAAAAAGATATGAAAAAATATATGGAAAATCTCCTTCTGAACTATGAAGCTTTACCACCAATCTATATTATTCTGTCATGATATTTTATTTATTTTATCTTAAGAGTGGTAATGTTTGAATGCATAATACATATACATTTCACATTATAGTTACGTATCTCATGTTTTACTCTGTCTTATAACTCTTTAAAGCTAAATATGATTGTAAGGGAGGAAATATAATTTTCCCTGTACCCTTCTGAGTTCTTGGCTGAGTCTTCTGGTATAAAAAATAAAAAATATATAAATAGAAGTTTATTAAAATGAACACTTCATGTACACAGTGGAGATACCCAGAAAAAATGGTTAAACTCCCTGAGATACCCCAAGCCACCACCTTAAATACCATATTCAGCTAAACACAAAAGAAAGATGGTGGTTCAGGCAGTTATGGGAGGTTACCAGGAAAAGCATCTTAAACAAGGATAAGGTTAGTTATGCAGATTTAGGTCAGTGCCTTCTCCATTCACGTGAGTTCTTGTGGTTTTCAGGCATCACTCCCTTGCAGGTACAGAGAGGGAGACACATAAATAGAGATTTCCTTTTAAACAAAATTATAACATCTACTCCATTTTCACAACTCCTTCTGTGTCTGCTGTTTCGCAAAAATAATCACTTTAAAGTAATCCTTAATCCACTGAGGCTTATTTTGAAGTGACATACTCTGATATCCTTCATTAGCCAATTTTCCTAATAGCATTGAGTGAACCATTGTTTTCAGTAGCTTAAAATGCCACTTTTATCATGTTTTCATTTCCCATAGGTATTTGGCATGTTGTTACATTCTCTTCTGTTTCATTGTTCTGTCGTGATTATTCCTTCCAAAATACCAAAGTACCAAACTTTTTTCATCATAATTTGAAAGTAGCTACTTACCTGAATTTTGCATGTAATACTTAGGTATTACTACCAATAGTAGTAATTATTTTCCTATTGATTCTTCTGATTTCTAAGTATTTGGTAATATCTGCAACTAAAGTACTTTTTGCCTGTCAGTCCTAATATTTATACATCTCATTTCTTTCTCATTTCTATTTCTGATATTAATGGGAATGTTTTATCCATTAAAAACAGTACAGCCTTTTTGTTTGTGACACATACTTTTTCTCCTGTGAAGACATTATCCTCTTGGTGTAATAGTCAACAAATAAAAAGGCTTTTATCAAGAATGAGTATTGATTTTTTTTAAGCCTTTTTAGCATATAATGATTACCATAAAACATTTGATTACCATAACATAATGATTACCATAGAACATTTTTCCTTTGATCTGTTAACATTGCGAGTTATAGTAGCAGACTTACTTATGTTGAACAGTCTTTTTATTCCTGGACTTGATCTCCTTTTGGTCATTTGTTATGTGTTCAGTGGTCTACCAAGTTCTAATAGTCTACTTAAAATGATTGTGCCAATACTCACAGGAGAGACTGATCATTTATTATCTTTTGTGCTGCCTTTCAGGTTTGATTATCAGTGTTATATTGACTTTTAAAAGTAATTTTCAAAGAACTGAGAAGTTTTTCTTCTTTCAGCACTGTCTGGAATAGTTTAGTATCATTTCCTCTTGGACACTTTTTTGAAATATAGGACAGCCCTCTCATTCCTCCTCCCAGCACAAGTGATACTATGTTGTGGAACTGTAACTCTTTTGCCTCAGATTTTTATTTGAAAATT
Organism: Callorhinus ursinus; assembly: GCF_003265705.2. Lineage (NCBI taxonomy): Eukaryota > Metazoa > Chordata > Mammalia > Carnivora > Otariidae > Callorhinus > Callorhinus ursinus. Next base: position 91,662,325 of record NW_027397064.1, read on the forward strand.
ATTTCATTCATATAGAAGAGCTGCAAGAATATGAATAGTACAAAGAGCTTCCATATACCCTTAACTCAAATTTACCTGTTGATAACATTTTTCCCATTTGTAAAGCTGTGACTTTTAATGAAACTTTCCTAGAAATTTGGCAAGGATAAAACTTCATTACTGAAAGCTTAACAATTAACTGCCAGGAGTAGAAATGGTTATTTTTAAAGTACATTTGCTCAGATCTAGCCTCTCTGTTCATTGCAGAGCCTCATCACTGTACTCTTTTTGCTATCTCCCACATGGTATCAGTAAGCTGACCTACTTAAGTTTTACTGCCATCCTCAACTCAGTGTCTTATTTTCAGATAAAGAAGTGTTTTATCCCATCGTCTTGCCCCTCAAGACCACCTCCTTTCCAGCCTCATTTGATCCCAGGGTTTTCCCTTCAGGAGAAAGCCTGTTCCCATCCATGAGGAAGAGCTAGACAGCCAGAGAAGTGTGATAACGCGTTTCTGAAAAGGTCGCCTCTTCATTCTTGAGTAAAGAGAATATCAGGCCTGTATGTCTGTATCCCTGTGGTCTGTTCTCTCTCCTAGTCTTCTGTAAGACAAAAACATATGAATGAACACATGCATGTACACACACATATCTAAGAAGAAACAATAATTTTGCAACATACCATCTAAATCACCTATAGGAAAGGAAATTATAGACATACCTTGGAGATACTGCAGGTGCAATTCCAGACCACCCCAATAAAGTGAGTCAAACGAACTCTTTGGTTTCCTAGTGCATATAAAAGTTGTATTTCCACTATGCTATAGTCTATTAATGTGCAGGAGCATTATGTTGGGGAAAAAAATATACATAACTTAAAATACTGCTACAAAATACTAACAGTTGTTGGGTAGGAAGACATTTACTCTGCCCTTCAAGATACTTCTGGCTAAACTGAGGATCAAATTGACATGAGATACAGTTTAACAGGAGAAAATCCAGTTTAATTTTGTATATTTTGGGAATCCACATAGAAATGCAATTCCAAAGACAGTTTAAAAAGGTATATATATCATTTTGAACCAAAAAGAAAGGGGTAGAGATGTTGGACTTAAAAGGGAAGGAATGCAACTCACATGATGATGAAAAGAGTAACTGGTACATAAATGTTGGCTGGGCCATTTAGAAACAACGGGACATAAAGGACTTTCCTGACTGTCTTCCATACCTATTACATACATACATATTACAATGCAGTTATCTATAGTGATAGGTCTCTTCCTAGAGCAAATCCTCCATCTACATTCTTTTTGGCAATTGTGGGGGAGGTAACGAGCTTTTCCTAAATCTGTAGGGTTTTAATTGTTACTAACTCAAAATAATCTTAATGACAAATTGGCATATTTTGGGGAGACCTGTCTACCAAACCACTCTACCAACATCTGAGCTTTCAGCAAGTCATAATTTTTTTGCTGCCAGATGGTCTTGCCTTGATGATGACTGCTCACTGATCAGGTTGGTAATTGCTGCAGATTGGGGTGGCTGTGGCACTTTCTTAAATTAAGACCCAGGTGTTTTATGGAAGTGTTGAATCACTGTATTGTACACCTGAAACTGATATTATCCTGTATGTTAACTAACTGGAATTTAAGTAAAAACTTTAAAATACACAAACAATTCTTTGTAGCATGTGATACCGTTTGAGATAGCATTTTACCCACATAAACTGGGTAAAAGTAGAACTTTTTTCAAAATAGGAGTCAGTCCTCTCAAACTTGGCCACTGCTTTATCTACCAAGTTTATGTAATATTCTAAATCCTTTGTTTTCATTTTGACAATCTTCACAGTATCCTCACCAGAAGTAGTTTCCATGTCAAGAAGCCACTTTATTTCCACATCCATAAGAAGAAAGTCCTCATCTGTTAAAGTGTTATGTTAGATTATACCAATTCATCACATCTTCAGACTCCACTTCTAATTCTGGTTCTCTTGCTATTTCTATCACATCTGCGGTTACTTCCTCCACTAACATCTTGAACCTTTCAAAGTCATCTAAGAGGGTTGGAATCAACTTTTTCCAAACTCCTATTCATGTTGATATTTTTACCACTTACCATGAATCACGATGAATGTTCTTAATATCATCTAGAATGGTGAATACTCTCCAAAATGTTTTCAATTGACTGCTCAGATTCATCAGAGGAATCACTCTGACAGCTGTTCAGTTACAAAATGTGTTTCTTAAATAGTAAGGCTTCAGTGTCAAAATTACTCCTTGACCTGTGGGCTGCAGGAAGGATGTTGTGTTAGCAGGCAAGAAAACAACATTCATCTCATTGTACCTTTCTTTCCATCAGAGCTCTTGGGCCAGGTGCATTGTCAATGAGTGGTGATATTTTGAGATGCATCTCTTTCTCTGAGCAGTAGGTCTCAAGAGTGGGCTTAAAATAGTCAGCTAACCATGTGGTAATCAGATGTGCTGTCATCCAGGAACAAAAACATCCATTTTGTTCCATTTGTAGAATGCAGGCAGAGTAGATTGAGCATAATTCTTAAAGACTGTAGGATTTTTGGAATGTAAATGAGCCCTGGATTCAATTTAAAGCCACCAGCCATACTAGCCCCTACCCAGAGACTCAGCCTGTCCTCTGAAGCTTTCAAGCCAGTCATTGACTTCTCCTCTCTAGCTATGAAGTCCTAGATGGCATCTTCTTTCAATAGAAGGCTGTTTCGTTTACACTGAAAATCTGTTGTTTAGTGTAGCCCCTTCATTAATGTTCTTAGCAAGATCTTCTGGAGAACTTGCTGCAGCTTCTACACCAGCACTTGTGACTTCCCCTTGCACTTTTATGTTCTGAAGACAGCTTTTGAACCAGCCTCTGCTAGCTTCAGACTTTTCTTCTGCAGCTTCCCCACTTCTCAGCCTTCACAGAATTGAAGAGTTAGGGCCTTGCTCTGGATTCAGCTTTGGTTAAGGGAATGTTGTGGCTGGCTTGCTCTTCAGTCCAGACCATTGAAACCTTTTCCACATCAGTAATAAGGCTCTTTTGCTCTTTTATCATTTGTGTGTTCCCTGAAGTAGCATTTTTAATTTCTTTCAAGAATGTTTCACAACTTGGCAACTGTTTGGTACAAGAGGCCCAGCTTTTGGCCTTTCTCAGCTTTTGACATAGCTTCCTCACTAAGCGTAATCATTTCTAGCTTTTGATTTAAAGTGAGAGACATGCAACTCTTCCTTTCACATGAACACTTAGAGGCCATGGTAGGGTTGTTAATTGGCCTCATTTCAATATTGTTGTGTCTTAGGAAATAGAGAGGTCTAAGGAGAGGGAGATAGATGGGGGAACAGCTTGTCAGTGGAATAGTCAGAACACACACAATACTTATTTAAGTTTGCCATCTTATATGGGTGTGGTTTGTGGTGCCCCAAAACAATTATAATAGTAACATGGAAGATTCCTGATCATAGATCACATAATCAAATATAATTATAATAAAAAAGTTTGAAATATTGCAGGAATTTACCAAAGTGTGACACAGATACATGAAATTAGCAAATGCTATTCAAAAAATGGCACGAGTAGATTTGCTTGATGTAGAGTTTCCACAAACTTTCCATTTTTAAAAAACACTATTTGCAGATTACATAAATCATGTGTAGTAACATGAGGTATGCCTATATAATTTAATCTACAAGGATACAGAAATAGTTCTGCTAAACCATACATCTCCTTAACAGTAATAAATAATTGAATATAGGATTTTAGTCTGACATTTCTATATGTGGGTTTCTTTACTCAATTCAGTCTGTCATTAAGATTTAAAGTCTGCATATCTAAAAGTTTTCTTTAAAGGAATCTCATCTAGAACAAATTGATCACCTACTCTAAAGATGAACCTACATCCTTACCCTAAAAATACAAATTGCTTATAACTTTAAAACTGGAAACTTCCAAAAAAATTTTTTATAATTGGAAACTTCTAGTCAAACAAAATTCTCAATCAGAAGGCATTTTCTGATTTATGCATTTGCTGTATAAATGCAATGACAATACAAAAAATTGAAAATGAAATTCTGGGGTGCCTGGGTGGCTCAGTCATTAAGCTTCTGACTTCAGGTCAGGTCATGATCCCAGGGTCCTGGGATCGAGCTCCGTATCAGGCTCCTCGCTCGGCGGGAAGCCTGCACTCCCCCTGCTTGTGTTCCTGCTCTCACTATCTCTCTCTGTCAAAATAAATAAATAAAATCTTTAAAAAAAAGAAAAAATGAAATTCTGTGTGTCAGTTAAGATCGTTGTTGTTTAATTGCTCTTACTAATTTTGTGGAATAAGACATATAGAAAATCCAAATTTATTCTCCTAAATAAAATACTGATTTATTATTTTGAATACATTGATAAAATGTATATTTGAAGTTAAAGTATTCTATTTAATTCTTCTTATGTAGTACCTAGATAGTTGTACCATTATTGAGTATGTCTTTGGTTCTTTTTTTTTTTTTTAATTTTTTCATTTGAGACAGAGAGAGAAAGAGAGCAGGAGCAGTGGGGAGAGGCAGAGGAAGAGGGAGAAACAGACTCCCTGCTGAGCAGGGACCTGGAGATCATCACCTGAGCTGAAGGCAGATGCTTAACCATCTGAGCCACCCAGGCGCCCCTGTGCCTTTGATTCTTAATAGTTGATTTAGACTTAATCATCTTGAAACACTGGATCATTTTACTTTAACAAATCCTTTTGTAGTGAGAGCCAAAGACTTTGAACCACCTATTGAGTATAGTTACTTTCTTATACCCACATTATTTGAGAGTGTTTTTGGTTTATAATTGAATGTTATGCTATTTTAATTCTTTGGAAAATACTTGTAATATAAGTACATTTTTGTTAAAGTTCATATATATATATATATATATATATATATATATTAAAAATATTGTCCAGCAATTATTTTCCTATTTACAAATTTTATCTAGAACTCAATTTTCTGGTATTATGTGGTCCACTCTTTCTTTAATGGGAGCATGAGATTTTAGTCATATACTTTTAGTTTGAATCATGTTTTATTCAGGGATGTTCCATGAGATTTTATTTTCTACTGAATTGTGCCTGTAAGAGGATACATGAGAGAACAAGGAAAGGAGACTGACTTTGTTTTTTATTGGGTTCATGGAATTGGCCTAAGATCATGGTTTTCAACATGAGGGCTGTGTGGTTGTGTGGTTTTGAATTTCCCTCTGATGCTAAAGGAAGTAATGCCCACATTTCTTATCAGCTTGCCCGGATTTAGGGTAAGAGGGTAAGGAGGACTAATGGGGCTTAAAAGCTGTCAGCATTCAAACAATAAAAATGGAATCAGACTCTTTATCATACCCTTTGCTTTGCTCCCATTGTTTATTCTTGTATTCAACACATTACCTTCTTAGCTAAATTAATCCTTCCATTTTTTACACTTAAGACTCACTGGCTTGGGAATCTTTCATTCTTTTTAAAATGTCTCCTTATTTCTTAATTTTTACTTACTTTTTTTAAAAATTTTATTGTTATGTTAGTCACCATACAGTACATCATTAGTTTTTGATGTGATGATCCACGATCCATTGTTTTCATATAACACCCAGTGCTCCATACAGTACATGCCCTCCTTAATACCTATAAATGGGCTAACCAATCCCCCCTCCCCGCTTCCCTCTAAAACCCTGTTTGTTTCTCAGAGTCCATAGTCTCTCATGGTTCATCTCTCCCTCCGATTCCCCCCCTTCATTTTTCCCTTCCTTCTCCTAATGTCCTCCATGCTATTCCTTATGTGCCACAAATAAGTGAAACCATATGATAATTGACTTTCTCTGCTTGACTTATTTCACTTAGCATAATCTCCTCTGGTCCCATCCATGTTGATGGAAAAGTAGGGTATTCATCCTTTCTGATGGCTGAGTAACATTCCATTGTATATATGGATCACATCTTCTTTATCCATTCATGTGTTGAAGGGCATCTTAGCACTTTCCACAGTTTGGCTATTGTGGACATTGCTGCTATGGACATTGTGATGCATATGGCCCTTCTTTTCACTACATCTGTGTCTTTGGGGGAAATACCCAGGAGTGCAATGGCTGGGTCATAGGATAGCTCTATTTTTAACTTTTTGAGGAACCTCCACACTGTTTTCCAAAGTGGCTGTACCAACTTGCATTCCCACCAACAGTGTAAGAGGGTTCCCCTTTCTCCACAACCTCTCCAACATTTGTTGTTTCTTGCCTTGTCAATTTTTGCCATTCTAACTGGTGTAAGGTGGTATCTCAATGTGGTTTTGATTTGCATTTCCCTGATGGCTAATGATGATGAACATTTTTCATGTGTCTGTTAGCCATTTGTACGTCTTCTTCAGAGAAGTGTCTTTTCATATCTTCTGCCCACTTTTTGACTTGATTATTTGTTTTTTGGGTGTTAAGTTTGAGAAGTTCTTTATAGATCTTGGATACCAGCCCTTTATCTATAGTGTCATTTGCAAATATCTTCTCCCATTCTGTGGGTTTTCTCTTTGTTTTGTTGACTGTTTCCTTTGCTGTGCAGAGGTTTTTTATCTTGATAAGTCCCAAAAGTTCATTTTTGCTTTTGTTTCACTAGCTTTTGGAAATGTATCTTGAAAGAAGTTGCTGTGGGCAATGTCAAAGAGGTTACTGCCTATGTTCTCCTCTAGGATTTTGATGGATTCTGTCTGACATTGAGGTCTTTCATCCACTTTGAGTTTATCTTTGTGAATGGTATTAGAGAATGGTCGAGTTTCATTCTTCTGCATGTGGCTGTCCAATTTTCCCAGCACCATTTATTGAAGAGACTTTTTTCCATTGCATGTTTTTTCCTGCTTTGTCAAAGATTATTTGACCATAGAGTTGAGGGTCCATATCTGGGTTCTCTATTCTGTTCCATTGGTCTATATGTCTGTTTTTGTGCCAGTACCACGCTGTCTTGGTGATTACAGCTTTATAATATAGCTTGAAATCGGGCAACGTGATGCCCCCAGCTTTGTTTTTCTTTTTCAACATTTCCTTGGCGATTCGGGGTCTTTTCTGATTCCATACAAATTTTAGGATTGTTTGTTCCAGCACTTTGAAAAATGTCATTAGAATTTTGATCGGGATGGCATTGAAGGTATAGATTGCTCTGGGTAGCATAGACATTTTAACAGTGTTTATTCTTCCGATCCATGAGCATGCAATATTTTTCCATCTTTTTGTGTCTTCTTCAATTTCTTTCATGAGTGTTGTGTAGTTCCTAGAGTATAGATCCTTTACCTCTTTGGTTAGGTTTATTCCGAGGTATCTTATGGTTTTTAGTGCTATTGTAAATGGAATCGTTTCTCTAATTTCTCTTTCTACAGTTGCGTTGTTAGTGTGTAAGCAAGCAACTGATTTCTGTGCATTGATTTTGTATCCTGCCACATTACTGAATTGCTGTATGAATTCTAGTAATTTGGGGGTGGAGTCTTTTGGGTTTTCCACATAAAGTATCACGTCGTCTGTGAAAAGAGAGAGTTTGACTTATTCTTTGCCGATTTGAATACTTTTATTTCTTTCTGTTGTCTGATTGCTGTTGCTAGGACTTCTAGTACTATGTTGAACAATAGTGGCGAGAGTGGGCATGCTTGACGTGTTCCTGAACTTAACGGAAAGGCTCTCAGCTTTTCCCCATTGAGGAGGATATTCCCTGTGGGTTTTTCATAGATGGATTTTATGAACTTGAGGAATGTTCCCTCTATCCCTATACTCTGAAGAGTTTTAATCAGGAAAGAATGTTGTATTTTGTCAAATACTTTTTCTGCATCAATTGAGAGGACCATATGGTTCTTCTCCCTCCTCTTATTAATGTGTTCTATCACATTAATTGATTTGCGAACGTTGAACCACCCTTGCGTCCCGGGGATAAATCCCACTTGGTCATGGTGGATGATCCTTTTAATGTATTGTTGGATCCTATTAGCTAGGATTTTGTTGAGGATTTTGGAATCCATATTCATCAAGGATATTGGTCTGAAATTCTCCTTTTTGATGGGGTCTTTGCCTGGTTTGGGGATTAAAGTAATGCTGGCTTCATTGAATGAGTTTGGAAGTTTTCCTTCTGTTTCTATTTTTTGAAACAGCTTCAGGAGAATAGGTATTATTTCTTCTTTGAATGTTTGGTAGAATTTCCCAGGGAATCCATCAGGTCCTGGACTGTTGTTTTTTGGGGGGTTTTTGATCACTGCTTCAATCTCGTTACTGGTTATTGGCCTATTCAGATTGTCATTTCTTCCTGTTTCAGTCTTGGCCGCTTATAGGTTTCCAGGAAGGTCTCCATTTCATCCAGATTGCTCATTTTATTGGCATATAGTTGTTGATAATAATTTCTAATAATTGTTTCCATTTCCTTGGTGTTAGTCGTGATCTCTCCCCTTTCATTCATAATTTTATTAATTTGGGTCCTTTCTCTTTTCTTTTGGATAAGTCTGGCCAGTGGTTTATCGATCTTATTAATTCTTTCAAAGAACCAACTTCTAGTTTTGTTGATCTGATCTACTGTGTTTCTGGTTTCTAATTCATTGATCTCTGCTTTAATTTTAATTATTTCTTGTCTAATACATGGCTTAGGCATCGTTTGTTGCTTTTTCTCTAGTTCTTTAAGGTGTAGAGTTGGTTGGTGAATTCGGGATTTTTCTATTTTTTTGAGTGAGGTTTGGATGGCTATGTATTTCCCCCTTAGGACCGCCTTCGCAGTATCCCATAGGTTTTGGACTGAAGTGTTTTCGTTCTCATTGATTTCCATGAATTCCTTAAGTTCTTCTTTGATTTCCTGGTTGACCCAAACATCCTTGAGCAGAGTAGTCTTTAGCTTCCAAGTGTTTGAATTTCTGCCAAATTTTTTCTTGTGATTGAGTTCCAGTTTTAAAGCATTGTGGCCTAAGAATATGCAGGGAATAATCTCAATCTTTTGGTATCGGTTGAGACCTGATTTGTGACCCAGTATGTGGTCTGTTCTGGAGAAAGTTCCATGTGCACTCGAGAAGAATGAGTATTCTGTCGTTTTAGGGTAAAATGTTCTGTAAATATCTATGAGGTCCATCGGATCCAGTGTATCATTCAAAGTTCTTGTTTCCTTGTTGATTTTCTGCTTAGATGATCTGTCCATTGCTGAAAGTGGAGTATTGAGGTCTCCTACAATTAACATATTGTTATCAATACGACTCTTTATTTTGGTTAACAGTTGGCTTATGTAGATGGCTGCTCCCATGTTGGGGGCATAGATATTTACAATTGTTAGATCTTCTTGTTGGATAGACCCTTTAAGAATGATATAGTGTCCTTCTGTGTCTCTAATTACAGACTTTAGTTTAAAATCTAATTTGTCTGGTATAAGAATTGCTACCTCAGCTTTCTTTTGAGGTCCGCTGGCATGGAAGATGGACCTCCATCCTGTCACTTTCAGTCTGGATGTATCTTTAGGTTCAAAATGAGTCTCTTGTAGACAGCATATGGATGGGTCCTGTCTTTTTATCCAATCTGGAACCCTATGCCATTTTGTGGGAGCATTTAGGCCATTCACGTTGAGAGTGATTATTGAAAGATATGAATTAATTGTCATCATGTTGCCTGTGAAGACATTGTTTTTATACATTGTCCCTGTAAATTTCTGTTGTGTATCACTCTTGGGGTCTTTCTCGTTTTATAGAACCCCCCTTAATATTTCTTGCAGGGCCGGCTTAGTGGTCACATATTCTTTCACTTTCTGCCAGTCGTGGAAGCTCTGCATCTCTCCATCCATTCTAAATGAAAGCCTTGCAGGATAAAGTATTCTTGGCTGCATGTTCTTCTCATTTAGTACCCTGAATATGTCTTGCCAGGCCTTTCTGGCTTGCCAGGTCTCTGTGGATAGGTCTGACATTATTCTGATGTTCCTCCCTCTGTACGTAAGGAATCTCTTCCCCCTAACTGCCCTTAAGATGGTTTCCTTGGTTCAAAGATTTGCAAGTTTTACTATTACATGCCGGGGTGTTGGCCTGTTTTCCGTGATCTTGGGAGGGGTCCTCTGTCCCTCTAGGACGCGAATGTTTGTTTCATTCCCCAGATTAGGGAAGTTCTCAGCTACGATTTGCTCAAATGCATCTTCTAGTCCTCTCTCTCTCTCCACTCCCTCCGGGATTCCAGTTATTCTGACATTGGAACGCTTCATGGTGTCGCTTATTTCTCTGATTCTATTTTCATGGATTCTGAGTTGTTTTTCCCTGGCCTCCTCTTTTCCCTTTTTATCTATTATATTGTCTTCCAGGTCGCTTATTTGTTCTTCTGCCTCAGTTACCCTAGCTGTTAGATTATCTAGATTGGATTGGATCTCATTGATAGCATTTTTAAGTTCTGCCAATTCAGCTTTCATTTCTGCCCTTAGAGACTCTACGTTGCCATTAATCGATTTCTCCATTCTAGCCATTGTCTTCACAATGGCTAGCCTGATTTCCATCTCCGACATCTTGGTTATATCTGCATCCATTTGTAAATCTGTGGCATAAGTCATAATCTCTGAGTCTTTTCTATTTTGGGGGTTCCTCCTCCTAGTCATTCTGTTGATGGGTGGTTGAGGGAATGTATAGAGTCCAAATTATTGACCAGAACTAACCCATCCCCCCACCCCACTCCCCTCTAGAACCCTCAGTTTTGTTTTTCAGAGTCCATCGTCTCTTATGGTTCGTCTCCCCCTCCGACTTACTACCCTTCATTCTTCCCCTCCTGCTATTTTCTTCTTCTTTTTCTTTTTTCTTAACATATGTTGCATGATTTGTTTCAGAAGTACAGATCTGTGATTCAACAGTCTTGCACAATTTACAGCGCTCACCATAGCACATACCCTCCCCAATGTCTGTCACCCAGCCACCCCATTCCTCCCCCCCCACCACTCCAGCAACCCTCAGTTTGTTTCCTGAGATTAAGAATTCCTCATATCATAGAGGTCCTATGATACATATCTTTCTCTGATTGACTTATTTCACTCAGCATAACACCCTCCAGTTCCATCCACGTTGTTGCAAATGGCAAGATCTCATTTCTTTTGATGACTGCATAATATTCCATTGTGTATATATGCCACATCTTCTTTATCCATTCATCTGTCGTTGGACATCTTGGCTCTTTCCACAGTTTGGCTACTGTGGACATTGCTGCTATAAACATTGGGGTGCACGTACCCCTTCGGATCCCTACATTTGTATCTTTGGGGTAAATACCCAGTAGTGCAATTGCTGGATCGTATGGTAGCTCTATTTTCAACTGTTTGAGAAACCTCCATACTGTTTTCCAGAGTGGCTGCACCAGCTTGCATTCCCACCAACAGCGTAGGAGGGTTCCCCTTTCTCCACATCCCCTCCAACATCTGTCGTTTCCTGACTTGTTCATTTTAGCCATTCTGACGGGTGTGAGGTGGTATCTTATTGAGGCTTTGATTTGGATTTCCCTGATGCCGAGCGATGTGGAGCACTTTTTCATGTGTCTCTTGGCCATTTGGATGTCTTCTTTGGAAAAATGTCTGTTCATGTCTTCTGCCTATTTCTTGATTGGATCATTTGTTCTTTGGGTGTTGAGTTTAAGAAGTTCTTTATAGATTTTGGATACTAGCCCTTTATCTGATATGTCATTTGCAAATATTTTCTCCCGTTCTTTCGGTTGTCTTTTGGTTTTCTTGACTGTTTCTTTTGCTGTGCAAACCTTTTTATCTTGATGAAATCCCAATAGTTCATTTTTGCCCTAGCTTCCCTTGCCTTTGACGATGTGTCTAGGAAGAAGTTGCTGCGGCTGAGGTCGAAGAGGTTGCTACCTATGTTCTCCTTTAGAATTTTGATGGACTCCTCTCTCACGTTTAGGTCGTTCAACCATTTGGAGTCTATTTTTGTGTGTGGTGTAAGGAAATGGTCCAGTTTCATTCTTCTGCATGTGGCTGTCCAATTTTCCCAACACCATTTGTGGAAGAGACTGTCTTTTTTCCATTGGATATTCTTTCCTGCTTTGTCAAAGATAAGTTAACCATAGAGTTGAGGGTCCATTTCTGGGCTCTCTATTCTTTTCCATTGATCGATGTGTCTCTTTTTGTGCCAGTACCATACTGTCTTGATGATGATGGCTTTGTAATAGAGCTGGAAGTCCGGAATTGTGATACCGCCAGCTTTGCTTTTCTTTTTCAATATTCCTCTGGCTATTCGGGGTCTCTTCTGGTTCCATACAAACTTTAGGATTATTTGTTCCATTTCTTTGAAAAAAGTGTATGGTATTTTGATGGGGATTGCATTGAATGTGTAGATTGCTCTAGGTAGCATTGACATCTTCACAATGTTTGTTCTTCCAATCCATGAGCATGGAACGTTTTTCCATTTCTTTGTGTCTTCTTCAATTTCTTTCAGGAGTATTTTATAGTTTTCTGAGTACAGATTCTTTGCCTCTTTGGTTAAATTTATTCCTAGGTATCTTATCGTTTTGGGTGCAATTGTAAATGGGATCGAATCCTTGATTTGTCTCCCTTCTGTCTTGTTGTTGGTGTATACGAATGCCACTGATTTCTGTGCATTGATTTTATATCCTGCTACTTTACTGAATTCCTGTACGAGTTCTAGCAGTTTTGGGGTGGAGTCTTTTGGGTTTTCCACATAAAGTATCATATCATCTGCAAAGAGTGAGAGTTTGACTTCCTCTTTGCCGATTTGGATGCCTTTGATTTCTTTTTGTTCTCTGATTGCTGTGGCCAGGACTTCTAATACTATGTTGAATAGCAGTGGTGATAATGGATATCCCTGCCGCGTTCCTGACCTTAGGGGAGAGCTTTTCCCCATTGAGAATGATATTCGCTGTAGGTTTTTCATAGATGGCTTTTATGATATTGAGGTATGTACCCTCTATCCCTATACTCTGAAGAGTTTTGATCAAGAAAGGATGCTGTACTTTGTCAAATGCTTTTTCTGCATCTGTTGATAGGATCATATGATTCTTGTTCTTTCTTTTGTTAATGTATTGTATCACGTTGATTGATTTGCGGATGTTGAACCAACCTTGCAGCCCAGGGATAAATCCCACTTGGTCATGGTGAATAATCCTTTTAATGTTCTGTTGGATCCTCTTGGCTAGTATTTTGGTGAGACTTTTTGCATCCATGTTCATCAAGGATATTGGTCTGTAATTCTCCTTTTTGATGGGGTCTTTGTCTGGTTTGGGATCGAGGTAATGGTGGCCTCATAAAATGAGTTTGGAAGTTTTCCTTCCATTTCTATTTTTTGGAATAGTTTCTGGAGAATAGGTATTAATTCTTCTTTAAATGTCTGATAGAATTCCCCTGGGAAGCCATCTGGCCCTGGGCTTTTGTTTTTTGGGAGATTTTGGATGACTGCTTCAATTTCCTTAGTGGTCATAGGTCTGTTCAGGTTTTCTTTCTTCCTGGTTCAATTTTGGTAGTTGATACAAATCTAGGAATGCACTCATTTCTTCCAGATTATCTAATTTGCTGGCACATAGTTGCTCATAATATGTTCTTATAATTGTTTGTATTTCTTTGGTGTTGGTTGTGATCTCTCCTCTTTCATTCATGATTTTGTTGATTTGGGTCATTTCTCTCTTCTTTTTGATAAGTCTGGCCAGGGGTTTATCAATCTTGTTAATTCTTTCAATGAACCAGCTCCTAGTTTCGTTGATTTGTTCTCCTGTTCTTTTGGTTTCTCTTTCATTGATTTCTGCTCTGATCTTTATTATTTCTCTTCTTCTGCTGGGTTTAGGCTTTATTTGCTGTTCTTTCTCCAGCTCCTTTAGGTGTAGATTTAGTTTGTGTATTTGAGACCTTTCTTGTTTCTTGAGAAAGGCTGGTATTGCTATATACTTTCCTCTTAGGACTGCCTTTGCTGTATCCCAAAGATTTTGAACAGTTGTGTTTTCATTTTCATCGGTTTCCATGAAATTTTTAAATTCTTCTTTAATTTCCTGGTTGACCCATTCATTCTTTAGTAGGATGCTCTTTAGCCTCCATGTATTTGAGTTCTCTCCAACTTTCCTCTTGTGATTGAGTTCCAGTTTCAAAGCATTGTGGTCTGAAAATATGCAGGGAATAATCCCAATCTTTTGGTACTGGTTGAGACCTGATTTGTGACCTAGGATGTGATAATTCTGTAGAATGTTCCATGGGCACTAGAGAAGAATGTGTATTCCATTGCTTTGGGATGGAATATTCTGAATATATCTGTGAAGTCCATTTGGTCCAGTGTGTCATTTAAAGTCTTTATTTTCTTGTTGATCTTTTGCTTAGATGATCTGTCCATTTCAGTGAGGGGATGTTAAAGTCCCCCAGTATTATTGTATTGTTGTCAATGTGTTTCTTTGCTTTTGTTATTAATTGCCTTATATAATTGGCTGCTCCCATTTTAGGGGCATACATATTTACGATTGTTAGATCTTCTTGTTGGATAGACCCTTTAAGTAGGATATAGTGTCCTTCCTCATCTCGTATTACAGTCTTTGGTTTAAAATCTAATTTGTCTGATACAAGGATTGCCACCCCAGCTTTCTTTTGGTATCCATTCGCATGGTAAATGGTTTTCCACCCCCTCACTTTCAATATGGGGGTGTCTTTGGGTCTAAAATGAGTCTCTTGCAGACAGCATATTGATGGGTCTTGTTTTTTAATCCAATCTGATAGCCTGTGTCTTTTGATTGGGGCATTTAGCCCATTTACATTCAGGGTAACTATTGAAAGATATGAATTTAGTGCCATTGTATTGCCTGTAAGGTGACTGTCACTGTATATTGTCTGTGTTCCTTTCTGATCTATGCTGCTTTTAGGCTCTCTCTTTGCTTAGAGGACCCCTTTTAATATTTCTTGTAGGGCTGGTTTCTTGTTTGCAAATTCCTTTAGTTTTTGTTTGTCCTGGAAGCTTTTTATCTCTCCTTCTATTTTCAGTGATAGCCTGGCTGGATATAGTATTCTTGGCTCCATATTTTTCTTGTTTAGTGCTCTGAAGATATCATGCCAGTCCTTTCTGGCCTGCCGGGTCTCTGTGGATAGGTCTGTTGCCAATCTAACGTTTCTACCATTGTAGGTTACATATCTCTTCTCCCGAGCTGCTTTCAGGATTTTCTCTTTGTCTCTGAGACTCGTAAGTTTTACTATGAGATGTCGGGTTGTTCACCTATCTTTATTGATTTTCTGAGGGGTTCTCTGTGCCTCCTGGATTTTGATGCCTGTTTACTTCCCCACATTAGGGAAGTTCTCTGCTATTATTTGCTCCAATATACCTTCTGCCCCTCTCTTTCTTCTTCTGGGATCCCAATTATTCTAATATTGTTTCGTCTTATCGTATCGCTTATCCCTCGAATTCTGCCCTCGTGATCCTGTAGTTGTTTATCTCTCTTTTTCTCAGCCTCTTTAGTTTCCATCATTTGGTCTTCTATATTGCTGATTCTCTCTTCTGCCTCTTTTATCCTAGCAGTTAGTGCCCCCATTTTTGATTGCACCTCATTAAAAGCCTTTTTGATTTCGACTTGGTTAGAGTTTAGTTCTTTTATTTCTCCAGAAAGGGTTTCTCTTTTATTTCTCCAGAAAGGGTTTCTCTAATAACTTCCACGCTTTTTTCAAGCCCAGCTAATATCTTTAAAGTCATGAATCTGAACTCTAGGTGTGACATCGTACTAATGTCCGTATTGAGTAGGTCCCTGGCTGAGGGTACTACCTCTTGTTCTTTTTGCTGAGGTGATTTTTTTCGTCTTGTCATTTTGTTCAGAGGAGAATAGATGAATGAGAGAACAAAATGCTAACAGGTTAACAATGTCCCCAGCAAATATACTCTATGCAAATCAGAAAAGACCTGAAACCGGGGGAAAAGAAAGAGAAAGAAAGAAAAAGGAAAGAGAGAAAAAAAAAGAAAAAGATAAAAACAAACAAAAACAGAACAAAACAAAAAAAACAGAATATGATCAAATGTGATCAGGCTAGTGCATAGATCAGTGCCACACACTAGATTTTGGGCGTATTTTAGTCTGTTAGAAGAAAGTGTCTCCTAAAATTTTAAAGGAAGAAAGACTTATATCAGTACAAAATAAGGGTTGATACAATGAAGGGTTGGAAGATCAGTGTAAAGATGAAAATTATAAAAGATTTTATAAAAGGAATTGATAAGATAAGAAGTTGTTTGAAAAAAGAAAGAACATTAAAAAAAAAGAAAAGAACAAAAAGGGAGAGAATGTGATCAGGCAGGAGACTAGAACAAAGCCATACACTAGTGATGTAGGGTATATTTTGATCTGTTACAATTAACTGTATCTCAAAATTTTGAAGAGAGAACAACTTATATATATATGCCAAAAATAAGGGTAACTACTATGAAGGTATAAAATATGACTCTAAAAATGAAAAATAAAAAATGTTTTTTTAAAAAAGGGATTGATAAGATATTGGTTGAAAAAGGGAAAAAGAAAAATTTAAAAAAAAAAACAGTTAAAAAATTAACTTTGAAAAACTAATGAATCATGGTAAAAAAGCCATGAATTCCATGTGTAGTATTCCCCCTAGCGCTGGAGTTCTCCCGTTCTCCTTGATCGGTAAACTTGATCTTGGCTTGCTGGCTCTTCGTGGTGATCTTCTGGGGCAGGGGCCTGTTGCCATGGTTCCCAAATGTCTTTGCCGGAGGCGGAATTGCCCTGCCCATGTTGGTCTGGGCTAAGCAACCTGCTTGGGTTTACTCTCAGGAGCTTTTGTTCCCTGCAAGCTCTCAGTGCAGCTTTGGAGGACCAGAGTGAAAATGGTGGCCTCCCAATCTCCACCCGGAGGAGCTGAGAACTCGGGGGCCGCTCCTCAGTGCGCCCCCAGAGAAAAGCAGTCACTCCTGTCTCCCCGGTCTCTGGCCGCACTCTGTGCTCACCTGGCCTGTGACCAAGCATTTCTATCTCTGCCACCCAACCCTGTGTGGAGTCTCCAAACCCAGCAGACCCCTGCGGTGCGCTCCCGCGCCACTCCTCCCCGTGGAGGAAGGGGAGTCTCCCCAGCTTTGCCGCTTGTTGGGTCCCTGCTGGAGGAGCAGTGGCCCGACTGTCACCGATCACAGTTTATGGCAACCCCGAGCTGAGAGCCCGCGCCTTGGCTCCGTCTCTGCAGCCGGCTTCCCCGCTCCAATACCTGGGAGCTCTGCTGCACTCAGGCACCCCTGGTCTTTCTGTGACCCCGAGGGTCCTGAGACCACACTGTCCCTCGAGGGTTCCACCCCCAGCTTAGCCACTGGAGCGACGTCCCTCAGCGGAGCCGACTTCTAAAAGTTCCAATTTTGTTCTCCGGGCTCTATCACTTGCCAGAAGCGGCGGAGGCCCCCTCCCCCCCATCCTCCCGAATATCGCCTTGGATTCACTTCTCCGCACGTCCTACCTTCCAGTAAGTGGTCGCTTCTCTGTTCAGAGAGTTGTTGCTATTCTTCTCTTCGATCTCCTGTTGCGTTCGTAGGTGTTCAGAATGGTTTGATCCCTATTCAGCTGAATTCCTGAGACCAGACGAAATCCAGGTCTCCTACTCCTCTGCCATCTTGCCCCGCTGACAGTCTCATTGACCATTTCTTAAAATGTACATGCCCAGGATGCGACTCCAAAAAGCCCAGCAGAAATTTGTAGTTGGACGAGAAAGAACAAGGCAGAGATTTTAGCATTATTGTGGTGCTGAGGACATATATCAGAGTTGTGCCTTGTCAAGGGAGAAAAATCTTGGTAAATACCCTGCTTGGGCTTGTTGTGACCTCCAGAAGTACACCCCCTAGTAGTAAAGACCATACCCTAGGAATAAGGGCAGATATGAAATAAACTTGCCTAACCCAAGACATAAAGGGAATGAGGTATCTGCTTTTACTCAATTTGTATTCCAAAAGAAAACTTAACCTAATTTCTGTCTGGGGGAAGATATCATCCAAAGCTTCTATAATTTCTTCACCAGTCACTTTCTAGAATCCATTTAAAAATATAAGGGATGCTGAGAAACAGTACCAAAAGGAAAATTAGGTAATAGAGTCCACAGTTCATCAGATTTTGGTTTTATCAGAAAGAGATTTTAAAATAACAGTGTTTTTTAATTCAGGAGAATCAAGTAAGTGGTGGACAACAGAAATGAATAGATAAAAAATTTCAGTGGAAAATTTAATCTATTGAAAAGAATCTAAAAATATATTTTAAAAGATTCTGATGTTCATTTTAGAGGTGAAAAATGACATATCTGGAATTAAAAACTTATTCATGTGGTGTAATATAGCAAATATACAAGAAAGCAGGATTAGGGAACTAGAAAATAAAAATAAATTCAAACTTCTAATGAGATTAACTTTTCAGCACATCTTGATTATTCTTATTCTTTCCTGTATTTATGTCAGTTCCCTCTCTTTTTTCAATCCATAACTTCTCTTTTCCCAACTTTTTTCCTACCTTTTGTTTCAGTTTTTGTTTCCACACATCCCTGTTGAAGACCTGTGACCCTGATATCAGTAGCAGACAATATTAGGGAATTTAATTAAGGTGCCTGGCAGGTTAACACAGAGATAACTGTTGGCCCCACTGCATGAAGTACACAAAATTCTAGGTAGACAGGCTCCAAGTAAATTTAGCAGCAAGCAAAGGATGAGCAGCAAGCAAAAGATCCAGTAATAGAATCTGAGGCAGAAAGACTTCTACTTTCCAGAAAATTAGGGTAGGAAACAAACCCCTCTTTCCAGAGAAATAGAAGTTAAGAAAATGATCCATGAACCCACTGCCAGAAGCAAAGCCAGGTAACCATAGCTATGGCATAGAGTTACTTGGTGGTATGGTCTACACACACACAGAATTGAACATGGCTCAGTTCTTGGAATTGTGCTCCTTTGTCATAGTTGTTAGGGATAAGCAAGCCAGGAAACATCTGTAATTTATAAATTTCTGCTGCCTTGGAATCATATTGGTCCCAGAATCTAGTGATGTTTAAGTGGGTTCAGCTATGAGGATTGGTAGGCTTTTGAGGACAAGAAAATATACCAGTCATTATACCAGATGTTGGTGCATAATTGCTCTTAGGTTTGGTTTTATGAAACTGAGTTATGTAAAAGTTATTTATTTCTATTAGGATTAGGTCCACTACCATCAAATAAATCTTAAATTTGTCTGTGTAGGCCTAAAGGTTGGGGTTGTATGCTATTCCTTAGAAAGAGATATAGAATATTAGGCTGTAAAATGATTTCATTTTGTACTAAAGTATGTAGGATGTGTGTGTATATGTGTGTCTATATTCCTAAGTTACCCAGTTACCAGGCCCTGCCTAACCTAACCAGAATTTTATTCTTCAAACCCTAGATAGGAAACGATTTTTCTCATAACAAGATCCTGCAAATGGATCTTGTTTCAATATTAAAAGCTTACATATCCAGTATTTTTTATAATTTTAGGTTTACTGAGGTATAGCAGAAAAACAAATTACAAGACCTATAACGTATGCATCATGATGACCTGACACACGTATATAGTGTGAAAGGATTTCCCCTATACATTTAACACATCACTCATCGCACATATCTATACTTTTCTGGGTTTTTCATTTTGTTTTCTTTTGTTGAGACCATCCTAGTTGCACCATCTCACCAAACCTCAGTCATACAACACTGTTATCAACTGTAGTCACAATGCTGTCCATTAGTTCCTCAGACCTTACTCATCTTACAGCTGAAAGTTTGTACGCTTTTACCAACCTCTCCCCATTCTCCCTGTCCCTTAGCCCCGCAACCACTTTTTTACTCTCCGTTACTGTGAGTTTGCTGCTCTCTTTCTTTTTTGTCCAAAGATTGTATGTATACATGATACCATGCAGTATCTATCATTCTCTGGCTTATTTCACTTAGCATCATGTCCTCACACTCCATCCAGGTTGTGGCAAATGGCAGGATTTCCTTTTTTCTCAAATAATATTCCAGTGTATATATATATATATATATATATATATATATATATATACCATGACTTCTTTATCGGCTCAAGCACTGATGGACATTTAGGCTATTTGTACACATTAAAAGTTTTAGACTTAGCTTTGACTCTTTTTTTTTTTCTTTTTTGTGGGGGAGGGGCAGAGGGAGAGAAAGGATCTTAAGCAGGCTCCACACACAGCACAGAGCCCAACTCAGGGCTCACTCTCACAACCCTGGGATCATGACCTGTGCTGTAATCAAGAGCCAGATGCTAAACTGACTGAGACCCCCAGCTACCCAGGCGCCCCTGCTTTGGCTCTATTTTTGAATGTGATTTGCCTCAGAACTTTGAAATGTTAGCTAATATTACTGCTCTTGCACTAAAGTCTTTTCAGTATTCCTTCCTGTTTTTTCTGTGCCTGGGTTTTGCCTCTCCCACAGAATTTAACGATCTTGATCTTTATTTACTCATTAATTCATTCATGGATTCAAATATCTGAGCACTTACTGAACACCAGGTCAGAAACAAAGTCACTTACTACATTTCATTTACCTTGTCTCCATTTGACAGTCTTTATTCCAATCAAAAGAACATCTTCCTAAGTAATTCACACTAGTTTTCTCTTTCTGAGTGTGATTGATATAAATGTTAACTTGCTTGAATATTCTGGGATTACTTTTGTCATTGTTAACAGCAGTAGTTTAATGAAAAATACATAAAACAAGATTTTCTTAGTGGAGACTTGCTAAAAATCCCAAACTTCCTTTTTGTCTTTTATTTAATTTTGCTCAGCATTTAAAATTCATTTTCAATTAACTGTATTAGGTATCTATATCTTTTTTCTTTTTGAAACATCAAGTCAGGAGTCCTTACATCTTTTAGTCTTTCTCTTACATCCACAATAATAACTACTTTTTTAAAGAAGTCAGTGTTATTGAGGTGTAATTCACTCTCTTAGGTAAATTCATCCGTTTTGGGCGCCTGGGTGGCTCAGTTGGTTAAGCGACTGCCTTCGGCTCAGGTCATGATCCTGGAGTCCCGGGATCGAGTCCCGCATCGGGCTTCCTGCTCGGCAGGGAGTCTGCTTCTCCCTCTGACCCTCTTCCCTCTCGTGCTTTCTATCTCTCATTCTCTCTCTCTCTCAAATAAATAAATAAAATCTTTAAAAAAAAAATTCATCCGTTTTAAATGCGCAGTTCTATAGGTCGACAAATGTATACAGGCATGGAACTGTCACCACAATCAAAATACAAAACAGCCCCATCATCTCAAAAGTTCCCTCATGCTGCTCCCCTCCTCCCACTCCTCGACTCTGATGTCTTTTCTGTATGACATAAAAATGGAATCATATGGTATGTGGCTTTTGAATTTGACTTCTTTCTTTTAGCAAAATGCAATGTGTTGTATATAGCAATAGTTTGCTCCCTTTTTATTGATAAATAGTATTCTATTACATGGATGTACCCCAGTTTTTATCCATGTACCAGTTGAAGTACATTTGGGTTGTCTTCGTATTCTGGCCGTTAGGAACAAAACCACTAAAAACATTCATTTATTAACTACTTTTTAAATGGGTACTGCTTAGAAATGGGGCATTATGATATAAGTGTGAAAACAATTAAGTGGGAAGACACCAGAGACCTGGGTTCTCACACTCGATTTGCATTCAATTAATGTTAAGTTGAATAGAGACTTTAACCACTGTATGCCCATTTCTTTTGTAAAATGTGCATGATTTAGGGCTTATTCTAGCTTTAAAATAACATGATATTGTGTTGTATAAGTAAGGCATTTACCCTTGTGCTCTCTAAGAGATGAACTTATAAATGGTCATGTACATCTTTATAAAATTAAGTTATGTGAATTCAATATAACTAATATTTTAAATAACAGGTTATTTTGTCTCTAAGTCCAGTCACAAATGGTTAGAAAATAACACAATTTGCTTAACGAATTTTAAAAGTCCTCATAATCTTGTGCTTTTTATTAACTATGTAATCCAATTGATTTTACGTTGGAAAATTATTTTGATGACAATACTCTTTATTTTTTATTGTTATGTTAATCACCATATATTACATCATTAGTTTTGGATGTAGTGTTCCATGTTTCATTGTTTGTGCATAACACCCAGTGCTCCACGCAGAACGTGCCCTCTTTAATACCCATCACCAGGCTAACCCATCCCCCCACCCCCCTCCCCTCTAGAACCCTCAGTTTGTTTTTCAGAGTCCATCGTCTCTTATGGTTCGTCTCCCCCTCTGATTCCCCCCCTTCATTCTTCCCTTCCTGCTATCT